>NC_063058.1:16364296-16509296 GCF_018812025.1 Megalobrama amblycephala
CAGTCATTATATGACCACTGAACGACCAAGAATCAATTACTCAAGAGAACCAATGTAGTTATAGCAATTGAAATGTACACATATACACAGAAATCCAAAAAGTATTTGCACAAATTATCCATGACATTATCATTGGTAGATGTTGAAATGGCCAAACGGTGGCTGATTCATCAGTTTAGATATCAGTCTTTAACTAACTGGAAGATTAGGGATACAAAGTCATAGTCATATCAAAATGGTCAAATAGTGGCCAATTTATTGTTTTCCCCCAAAGTATCAGTCTATAACTAACTAATGAAAATGAACACTTTTTGAGGAAGACAAGTGATGCAAAATGGAAAGTGGGAGACTATATGTTTATTTATCTGCATTATACTTCTAAGCTGGAAACACCATGTTTATTAAAGAAAACAAAAATGATGTTTGTAAAATTCAAAGCTTAAGTGACTCCAGCATCCCTTGGGAACTTAAAATCCTCTAGGAGTTTTGACAATAATTTATGTGCCTCTTAAAAGAGTTTTTTAGGTCAGCATTATTCAGACACGCCACATTATGCGCAGATTCAGGTTTTCTCCCATCCACTGCTTGGGTAGTGATGGTCTCATGGGCTTTCCAACCTGAGACTCCATAGCAACAGAAAAGACCGATTTCACAAGTGACACTTCTCAGGGCTGCCGGAGCCACAATCCATTGTATCTTCCTTGATAAGTATCAGGAGACTTTAAAAGACATCCCAACCTCTGCAGCGTCCAGTGGCTTTATCAGCGATTGTTCAGGTTTTAAAATGTTTTCTGCTTTGTGTCCTGATGTTTTGATATGAAATGATCTCATGATGAAAATTTCTCTTCAGAAACTATATAGCAAAGGCTAAGTTTAGGAGATGTCAAGAGACAGGAAATCCACCTCAGCTTTCAACTTGACGTACACTGACAGCTCCGTTCAGCAAATTCTGCCTTTGCTGCTACCATACTGTACTTCAGCAACATGTCAAGATGTGATTTTCCTCTCAAGAGTCCTAATAAATACATCAGAGCTCGCTTTTCATTTCAGAAGCGTTCAGGGGGGGTTTTGACCAACGTGTGACATTCAAAACACAAAGCGCTTGATTGCTGTTGTGATTGTGCATAAAAGATCTCCGTCAAATTGCCTCCAGAAAACGGTAATTAGGAGACAAACAACATTATCAGTATTGTAAGGCATCTTCAGCATGCCGGTCAAGGATTCTGCTTGTATAGCAAATAGGAGCTGCAGCTGTGCGGCTGTGGTGATCTATCCATTACGGGGATGGGGTTGGAAGCTCTCTGTTATCCTGTGTCCCACAGAGATAAGAAGCGGAGAGGAGGATTTTAGCAGACTGGATTTGCAGCCACACACTGTCCACTTCAGGCTTCTAAGCGATTTATGTACACAAGCAGGCCCAATAGGTGATTCCAGGACTCTGTTTGTATGATTCATGGTAGCTGCAGTGTTGGGGAGTAACTAAATAAAAGTAGTTTTCAAACGCAAGCTACTTTTCCCATGTATATGCTGAGGAAAATTGCATTTGAAAAGTGCAATTCATTCTAGAGAGAGAATCTGTTCACCCTAAACAATCACTTCTCCGCGTTTGAAAGTTCACTTTATTCTAGTGAATCGGTTCATAAGCGATTCTCACGTAGAGTTTGAAAGCCTCTCATATGCAGCGTTTGAAATTCTACTGAAGCTGTCTTCCTTTAACGGCATTTTCTCTAATTTTGGAAGTCAAATTTATAGTAGTGAATCGGATCATTCTAAACGGTCCTCATGTTGGGTTGAATAGGCTGATTCATTCTAGTGAATCGGTTCAGCGGTTCACTGACTGTTTGTCAGAAGAGGAAGGGAGAAGCTGAGCAGAACACCGAAGCTGGTAAAGTTAACTTTTTTAATCAGTTTACCAACTAAAGTGCGCATATATTGTAAATATATTTACTTTCCATTTTGTTTTAAACGCGGAAGGCAAGTTTTAAACCATGCACGCCGCTCATACTAAACCGACCAATGAGAATTGATATTAAAATGACGAAGCGTCGTTCGCTTCTGACCAAAATGCGGCCTTTTTTTTCTCTGTTGATTTACTATACTAACATGTGTTGTGTTGGCTATCTGAGGGATTATAATCAGCCAGTATTTACCAGTTTAAGATATCAAAGTATTTATTTTATGTACGAGAGTAATTATCACTAATTATACAATATTAACATATACATATTTATTTACATTTCAACCTCCATGAAAAATTCTCTCTCCTCACTGAATCGGTTCGTACGAAATGGATCTCCTCAGATATTATAGCAACGGAAAGTTCGATTCATTCAGTTTGTAGAGACGGTTGATGAAATTGTACAATATTAAAGGGTTATTTCACCCAAAAATTAAATTTCTGTCATTAATTACTCACCCTCATGTTGTTCCACACCCGTAAGACCTTCGTTCATCTTCGAAACGCAAATTGGGAACACAGATATTTTTGTTGAAATCCGAGAGGTATATGGCTCGTCCGTAGACAACAATATAATCACCACTTTCAAGGTCCATAAAGGTACTAAAGACATCGTTAAAACCATCAACATGAATGCAGTGTTTCAACCTTAATTTTATGAAGCGATGAGAATACTTTTTGTGCGCAAAAAAACAAAAACAAACAACTTTATTCAACAATCTCTTCTTTTCCCTGTCATTATCCTTACGTAGTTGCTGCAGTAAGCACCGTGAATGCTTCAGTGTTTACGTACGAATGCCGGCTCGGTATTGGCCAAAGCTGATCACGTGAGCAGCACGACGCATGCGTGTGATGCTGACGCAGGAGCCGGCCAATAATGAGTCAGCGTTCTGGCGTAGAACCTGGAAGTGCTGGACGTAAACAACGTATGAGAATGAAACAGAAGAGAATGTACCTTTCTGGACCTTGAAAGTGGTGATTATATTGCTGTCTATGGACGAGCCATATACCTCTCGGATTTCAACAAAAATATAAGATGAACGAAGGTCTTGCGGGTTTGGAATGCCATTAGGGTGAGTAATTAATGACAGAAATTTCATTTTTGGGTGAACTAACCCTTTAATATGTGATTCTCAGATTCAAGTCTTTGTGTCGTATGTTGACTCAGTTGAATAAATTATTTAAATAACCGAGCCAACAATTTATTCTAAACCCCTCATTGTTCTTGTGCCAGCAAAAAAGTCTCTGATTAACTTCTGTTCATAAAAACATAAGACATTTTTATTGTTTTTAGTTTAATAACAGTCAAGTACAGATAAAAAAAATACAGTGCACTATATAACAGTTCAGAGAATGTGAGGTTAAGAAAAAACAACAAAAATACAGTAAATAATATTGTAAAATGTTGCTCCCTTAAGTAATTATAGTTCTATTTTTTTGTTTATCAGCTGCTTGGAGAGTAGTTTCCCAACACTGAGCATCCGTTTATCAAATTAATGCACAGAAGTGCATTTCATTAAGATCTGATGGCTTCATTATTATATGATATGCTCTTCAGTTAAGGACCATCGTGTAATTGACAATATGTGGAGTGAAGGAACCATTAAATAGAGCCTCTAAATTGATTTAATTTTCCCTGGAGAGTGAGCGGTTGAATGGATTGCTGAATAAAAAGATGAAAACGTATCTGAGAAACAATATACTGCCATTGTTTGTACTCTACTGATATGGTCCTCCGGGGGCAATAATTGTCCCGCGTATTGACGTCTGGATTCCTCAATGAGCTCAGATTGAACGCAGCTCATGGGAGGGGTTAGATGACATGTTGTGATAGAACTGGGCCTTGCTTCTCATTTATTTTTCATCAGCTTCACCTTGCTTGTTTATAACACTGATGTTCAGACTGTGATTCGCTCTACTCGTCTTGCACCAGCGTATACGCAAGCCCCAGTCTTGCCCTATTTTACAGCTGTGCGGTGTTGCCATTAAGTCACCAGGGGTAAGGCAAGCGGACACAGATCCAGGCCAGCCCGTCCCCCTTTCGCTCTCCCTCTCTTTTCGCCTCTGTATGCCACTTTCCCTCCCTGTCTATCCCTCCGTCTCACTCTCTTGCTCCTTTGAGTCCTACAGCTCTTTTTCTTTCTGCTCTTCTCAGTGGTTTACTCTCTGGCCCAGATGAAACCCATACTTTAGTTACCCTTTCCTTTCAGACAGTTCACAGAAACCTCACTTCTATTGCTCATTCAAATATGCCATCTAACAGCTATGGACATGAATGATCACACACCGTGCGGTTTGTTGACGAGAGCTGTCCTATTTCTTTTCTAAGAGATTGGACTCGGGACCATCGCCTGGCAGATGATAAAATGGCTGAGAAATCCCTTTGAAGGAGGGAATCAGCCATATTTACAGACCAGCATGTCATAAACTGTAAAAAAGTGGTTGTAGGAGCTATTTCTAATATCATCTAACCCTTTTGTTTTTGAGGTTGTAACTTGATGTATTTAGGTTAATTCAGTGATTTTAAATCATATTTTGGACTTGAATAAAATCAGCTTATTTACAAGAGTAAGATGTTTGATATATTTATTTGATATATACAGTATCTCACAGAAGTGAGTACACCCCTCACATTTTTGTAAATATTTTATTATATCTTTTCATGTGACAACACTGAAGAAATGACACTTTGCTACAATGTAAAGTAGTGAGCGTACAGCTTGTATAACAGTGTAAATTTGCTGTCCCCTCAAAATAACTCAACACACAGCCATTAATGTCTAAACCACTGGCCACAAAAGTGAGTACACCCCTACGTGAAAATGTACAAATTGGGCCCAAAGTGTCAATATTTTGTGTGGCCATCATTATTTTCCAGCACTGCCTTAACCCTCTTAGACATGGAGTTCACCAGAGCTTCACAGGTTGCCACTGGAGTCCTCTTCCACTCCTCCATGACGACATCATGGAGCTGGTGGATGTTAGAGACCTTGCGCTCCTCCAATAGGGTTTAGGTCTGGAGACATGCTTGGCCAGTCCATCACCTTTACCCTCGGCTTCTTTAGCAAGGCAGTGGTCGTCTTGGAGGTGTGTTTAGGGTCGTAATCATGTTGGAATACTGCCCTGCGGCCCAGTCTCTGAAGGGAGGGGATCATGCAGCCCTTCAACCTCTGCAGCAATGCTGGCAGCACTCATACGTCTATTTCCCAAACACAACCTCTGGATACGACGCTGAGCATGTGCACTCAACTTCTTTGGTCGGCCATGGCGATGCATGTTCTGAGTGGAAACTGTCCTGTTAAACCACTGTATGGTTTTGGCCACCGTGCTGCAGCTCAGTTTCAGGGTCTTGGCAATCTTCTTATAGCCTACAGCATCTTTATGTAGAGCAACAATTCTTATTTTCAGATCCTCAGAGAGTTCTTTGCCATGAGGTGCCATGTTGAACTTTCAGTGACCAGTATGAGAGAGTGAGAGCGATAACACCAAATTTAACACACCTGCTCCCCATTCACACCTGAGATCTTGTAACACTAACGAGTCACATGACACCGGGGAGAGAATGGCTAATTGGGCCCAATTTGGACATTTTCATTTAGGGGTGTACTCATTTTTGTGGCCAGCGGTTTAGGCATTAATGGCTGTGTGTTGAGTTATTTTTATGTACACTGTAGCAAAGTGTCATTTCTTCGGTGTTGTCACATGAAAAGATATAATAAAATATTTACAAAAATGTGAGGGGTGTACTCACTTCTGTGAGATACTGTATATATATATCTCAAATATATCAAACATCTTACAACCCTAACCTTTGAGATATATATATATATATATATATATATATATATTGATATATTTATTGATATATACATATATATTTTTAATATATTTTAAACATTTATTCCTGTGATGGCAAAGCTGAATTTTCAGCATCATTACTCCAGTGTCACATGATCCTTCAGAAATCATTCCAATATGCTGATTTGCTGCTAAATAGGAATTTCTTATTATCAATGTTGAAAATGCAGCTTAATATTTTTTTGTAAATAGAAAAAATAGCATTTATTTGAAGTAGAAATCTTTTGTAAAATTATCACTTTTGATCAATTTAATGCATGCTTGCTGAATAAAAGCATTGCTTTCTTTCAAAAAAAAAAAAAAAAAAGAATCTTACTGACCCTAAATTTTGAATGGTATATTAGGTTAGAACGTTTTTAAAACAATTTTTTTCAGGTTCCTTTGATCACCTAGAAATAATCTAGAACACCCTAGCAACACTCTGGCAACTGTCCTAGCATTATAGTGGTGAGGTTTGCATGAGCAAGCACTAAAATTTAGTTATTGCTCTTTTTCTCTTTTTGTTTTATGAGATAGGATTTGAGTTCCAGAATTGCTATACTGTAAAAAATATGAACCCAAGGGCTTTTGATGCAACATCCACAGCACTTTTTTGATGAGAAATAAATTGGTTATGAAATATTAATGGTTGTGCATTGGTTTAATGAAGGGTGCAGCATTAGATGCTTCTCTTACTGCCCAGCCAAAAAAAAAAAAATATAGGCAAATACTTAAGAGTCTGTGACTGGATCATTATTGCTGTGATTATTGTGTTTCTAGCATGTTATATGTTTGACAACAGTTCATTTAACCCTAATTAATGGAGTCTGTTTAGCTAACATAGCATAATCAGATGCAGCTTTATTTTTAGTACAAGTAAAACAGAATTTTATCCATCATACAATATGTTTTAAACTTACTTGCATGCCATTTATCAACACAAGCCACCCAGCATTTATTAATATGATACTCTAATATCGATCTATCTTACTGCAGTGTGCAACAGTGTCTCACACTCAGCCATCGAGCGAACACATAGAGTAACATCAAAACATTATTTTCAACACAGTCAAATGTATCTAATATGATAAACAGAGCAGCGTTACGTCAAACACATGACTGGAAAAGCGGAAGCTGCGCCGGCGACTGTGGCGTAATAAAAGTTTCGCTGAGGTGTGTGTTGCGCAATCGCTCCAGCGGCCTCGTTCAGCTCCCACAACACTTGGTCCTGCTCTGCTTCATACTACAGTAACGTTAATAATCTCATCCATGAACATGATTTCTGCCCGAGTCCTATCCTGATTCTTTTCCACCGGCTGTGAGGTGAAGACCACGTCCCAAGATTCCTCGCTCAAACTTGGCGTCATCAAGCTACGCCTTTGTTTTGAATAGGCAACCTCTAGCGGACAGAAAAAACTACATATTGCACCTTTAACAACAATAGCCATTAAAAATGACAATAGGAAATAAACAATTGTACAATTCAGTCAAACGTACAAAAGCAGTGCTCTAAAGGATGTAAAGTATAGCTTTAAATAAATTATCAAATTTAACAAAGCACAATTCAATTTGCTCAGGAACAAGTAACAGATTAACAAGACCAAAGATTGCCCGTTTTATGTGAATTATATCTCATGTTTAACCACTATAAGAGCCAGCGACAAATCCCCGAAGCACTGACCAAGATGAAGCTGTTCTCGGCGGGTACACGAGCACTGAACGGCCGCTGACGGCCTGGAGCTTGCATCTCTGAAAACGTCTAAACAAATTGTAAAAAAGGTGCTATGTTTAAATATGAGTCACATATTTCCGGTCCAAAACTCTTAAAACTACATTCTGTTACAAAATAACAGTAGTATCTATAAAAATATGGTGGGTTGTCGGTGCCGATAGCCTCGTGATTAGTGCGCCGACATATGGCACAAATGTGTTCACGGCGACCCGAGTTCGATTCCTGTCTCGAGGTCCTTTGCCGATCCTGCCCTCCTCTCTCTGCCCAGTGCTTTCCTGTCTGCTCTCTACTGTCTTCTCCAAATAAAGGCACAAAAAGCCCATAAATATAACTTAAAAAAAAAAAAAATATGGTGGGTTTGCTCATCCACTATGACACTCGCGGTGAGAATGCTGAAAGCGGAGTGATTCAAATGGTCAAACGGTTCCCGTGGCGATACTGGTAGAATATCACATGGCTGGAAAGACCTCTCAGCCAATCAGATTCGAGAACCAAAAAGAACTGTTGTGTGTATATATCTCTCGGAGAGCTGTCAGTTGCTGGTACTGTCCGTGTTTCTGAAACAGCAAGTTTGACTGCCCTCAGGCAGGCTTTTAGAATAGAGGAACCTAGTGTTCACTGCTACTGCTGGTATAAAATGATACAGTGAGTATGTACAAGTGAACTAACCTTCATATGAGATGTTCCTTGACAAATCTCAGGAAGAAAAATATTACTTTTGTTGTTTTTCAGGATATTAGGGTGAGCTTAATTCCCTCCAGAATCCTTCTTATGCTTTTTTTCTCCCCTGATGAGTGTAGGATATTAAGTTATGTTTTAAGCCTCACACATTATGACAGTTTATAGCAAACCTGCCATTTTTAAAATGCTTAATGCATCACTTCCATTAACTATAAACAATGCAAATGTGTTTGGTAGTTGTCGTGGCAACAGTGGCAGACATTCAGAGTGAATATTTTGGCAGTACCTTTAATAAATAATTGCCTTAATGAGTTTTTTTGAAGTTAACAGGGAAAATAGAAAACTTTAACTTATTAAGTACAGTAAATTATGCTTCTAGGTCAGTATGTGCTTGTTTTTTATGTTTCTTGAGAATTGCTGCCATATATTAGCGCCTTGCATTACTGAGTGTAGTGAATAATTACCCAAAATAGTCAGACAACATATGTGTCTCTGAACAAAGAATGAATTCTGGAAATTAAATGTTTGATTTTGTAATATAATGTGTTTCCAGTGTATCTGTTTATGTATCATGTCCACAATTTGAAATCTAATGTATAATGTATGAATTATGATTGCACGAGCTGCATTCAAAGCCATCATAAACTGACAATAAACATACACCTGTGACCACATATTCTATATTAATGCACCAAGTTGCTGCGTTTTATTTTATTTTCCAGCATATTAATATTTTTAAAATGTTATTTCATATCATTATTAAAATATTCTTATAAAAAGGATAGTTCCGGCCCTTGATTCTGATTGGTTGAGCCGCGTTTGAAGCCGGTGTAAAATTCCCGAAAACATACAGCTGACCGCATTACATCGCTGCGCCACTGAGTGTGTATGTTGCTGCGTCAGTCTTAGCAACCACTCTTAGCAACGTAAACACATATTTGTTCTCAATTGATTTTGTTCATTGAAACCAAAGTCCCTTTAAGACAAGTCATTTCACTCGGCGGCCATCTTTGAAACGCCTCTCGGGCATTCAAGTGCAGCTCCTATCTCTTTGAATGGGGAAACATCAAATTCTCCAAAGCTGTTTGCCAAGCTTTCGATTAAATTTCATATTTGAAATCACCAATGAAATCTGACAACAACTGTCTCATAAATTTTGTTTCTAAATGCTCGAATCATGACAAAAAACTGTATTTTTCAAGATGGATCAAGCCAATGCGCATGCGCAGTCCTAAATGTGCATCTCTTGTGTCTCATTTCGGAGGCGCGTCTGACTGTTTCTATAGAAACCGGAGCTTCTAACAGCTGCTGTAGTGACGCGATGACTTTACCAATAGGCGATTGGCTCTTATTTAGAAGGCGGGACTTATTCTGCCATATTGCGCATTGCA
This sequence comes from Megalobrama amblycephala, assembly GCF_018812025.1. NCBI lineage: Eukaryota > Metazoa > Chordata > Actinopteri > Cypriniformes > Xenocyprididae > Megalobrama > Megalobrama amblycephala. The sequence goes on from NC_063058.1 coordinate 16,373,895, forward strand.
CTTTCTTCCATTCAAAACAATATGAGTGACGTGTTTTGTGCTATTTTAGTCTTTGTTGAAGCTTACTGCATTATGTAGAGGAGTATTTTGAGAGAGATATCGAGTGTATTACCTGCATTCAGATTTAGCATTTTCCTTCAGGTCAGTCCTATGTTCATAAAAATCTGTTTGAATGTCCGCTGCGATCTTGTCCTTTTAACATTTAATGGGTTTTCCCGTGCCCTGCTGAAACTGACAGCGCTAGTCAAAGCATTTGTCACTCGCTCATAAAGACAATCTTTGCCGCCATCTATTGGCGTAATAAATGTAACTTCTGTTGCTGTTCAAGATCAGGGACTAATTTTTCCAGCGGAAGGAAGACTTTTAATGATTTAACTTCATGAAAGTTGCATTGATTCATATTTTTTCGCTTTAATATTTGTATTGTGTGGTAACCATTTATAAAAGCAATAAGCCCCGTAAAGCCGTGGGTTACAGTGATTTTATAACAGCTAAGGGGTTTTAAGCCCAGAACACATCAAGCCGACGGTCAGTCGTCTGGCAGTTTTTGTTAGTTTTCTCAGTTCTGCACCGTCAGCTGAAGTCGGTCCTCGACGGCTTTTTTTCAGCTGATTCACCATGTTGAATCGGCGTCAGAGCTCGTCGGTCAGTCGGGCCATCTGATCATTCTGATTGGCTGTTCAGCTACTGCCACCTGCTGGTACGGAAAAGCATTTCTTCTTACGCAAGCGCAGAACGGACGTGCCACTTGGCCGTCAGGTGTCGAGTTCCAATTTATATTCCTTTTTTTTTTTTTTTTTTTTGATGTTTTGTTTTGTGTTGTTGTTTTTAATCACTGCCTTTTTATAAAAACAATAGACCAGTTAAGGGGATTTTTGCATTGATTTTAAGTGGATTTTGGGAATTATAATTATAATAATTCATATGCTTCATCTTAAAGTGCATGCTCTCTTTACTTAATAAATTGTTTCTATATTATTGAGTGTACTGTATTTGCATGTAATCTCTGCAATTTTTTACATTTTATTTAATTTTGTTTTCAGCAAATTAATTTTTTAATTTAGATAATTTTATATGATTATTTTTATGTTCAAATTATGTTATATTACAGTTAGGCTATTTTCCAGTATTTTATTTTTGGTTTGGTTTGGTTTGTTGTTTTGCTTTGGGTGTTTTGTTTTTATCACTGTATTTCATAAAAACAATAGGCCAATCAAGGTGATTTTTGCAATGATTTTAATTGGATTTTAGGAATTAGAATTATAATAATTAATATGCAAGTGCTCATCTTTGTATAATTAATTTTATCTATATTTTTTTATTATAACTGCATGTAACCTCTGCAAGCCTTTTTATTTTATTTCAGTTCATTTCATTTTCAGCATATTATTAATTAGTATTTTATTTTAGATAATTTTATATCATTATTATATTCATATCATGTTATGTTTCCCCCCACAGTTTATATTACAGTTAAGGCTGTTTTCCATTATTTTATTTTTGTTGTGTTTTTTGTTTTGTTTTGTTTTTATCGCCAATCAAGCTGATTTTTGCATTGATTTTGGGAATTAAAATGATATTAATTCATATGCTTCAGCTTAAAGTGCATCCTAATGTTTACATAGTAAATTATATATATGTTGTTGATTGTATCTTCATGTAATCTCTGCAAGGTTATGTTATTGTTATAGTGTTGCTTTGAACTTCGTACAAACAAATAATATCTAATTAATTCAGCAAGATGAAAGCATGTACTGTGTAATTTATTTAAATGCCCACAACTGGATAATATTCACTTCACAGGAAACCAATATATCATCCAGCGCACAATAACACGGCTGTGAAAGGACTTCAGTGAGTGTCTGTGTGTTTATCTGCCAACACTGAAGTTGTGTTAAATCTGCTGGCAGCTTCTTAGCACTAAAGTGCATGTGGGTGCAATTTCCTCTCCACGCTGTAAGGTTTTAATTGGTGGTACCCTTCAAGCGATAGTCGACAAATGCTTCCTGCCTCTTGAATCCCGTCTTGGTGGCGGGTGATTGTAAAGGTCGAGCGAGAAAACCAACACTGACAGCCCTGATGAATGACAGGGCCTTCTGACTGAGCCACTGGGGAGAGAGACGCAAGACCGGCTGATTTTCACCACCGCGTTATTGCATGCGACATTTCGTGTATGAAACCCTGGGCTTGGTTTAGCTAACAAGCCTGGTTGCGCTCAAAGTATAATGTTTGAACATTACTTCAACACATTACATAAGCGGATTGTTAGTTTCTAGGTTGTGTAACATCTCATACAAGCATGTTCTTACACCGAAGCCCCCTTAATCGTCGTATCGTGGTGTTTTATTCAATTGCAGGTATTAGACCACCTACACGTGGTAGTTTAGCATTATCAAGATGCGCTAGCACGGAAAGGTCAATTTTATTATTCGTGAACCTTTCACGGGGTAAAATGCACAAGGAATGTGGTGAGCGCTTCTAATTAATCTTCAGCTGTCTTGTTTTGTCTCGTTTGCACATGCCATGATGATTTAGGCTTTAGCGGAGTGCCGTTAGATATTTCACCTATCCTCTTTGCTTTAATAACTGTCTGAGCCTCTCTTTCTACTTTCTGTCATTGTCTGATATTGCTTGGCATCCTCCCCCCCCCCCACAGCCCAAACACGCATCCATTTTGTTTGCCATTCAAAAATCCTGTTGTGATTTCTAAGGCTTGTGTACACTTCAGAAATATGGCGTGTGCTAACCCAAGACACAGAAAACTGCCCCATCTGTCCCTTTTGGAAACCTTTAGTCTGATATAATAAATAACAGCCAATAAAATATACAATGGGGTCCAAATGTCTGTGAGCCCCATGAGGTGTGATTTAAAATTTAGTTAAAAATAAACCAGATTTTAGGATGCAAGACCTCACTATTTTTTTATTTTTTTTTATTTTTTTTTAATTTGGTTTGTTTTTTGTTTTGATTTTATTACTTGTTTTATTTATTTATTTATTTTTATTTTATTGTTTGTTTATTTATTTATTTTGTTTGGTTTTTATTTTGTTTTAATTTATTTTATTGTTTGTTTTGTTAATTTTGATTTTATCTTATTTTTTATTGTTTTGTTTATTACGTAAGAGGATTAGGGCCAAGCAATAATAAAAAAATAAAACCGTCTCGAGATTAAAGTTGTTAAATTTCGAGAAAAAACTCGTTAAATTTCGAGAAAAAAGTCTAAAAAAATGTTGAGAATAAACTCCTTAAATTACGAGAAAAAACTCGTTAAATTTCGAGAAAAAAGGTCGAGATAAAATGTTGAGAATAAACTCATTAAATTACGAGAAAAAACTCGTTAAATTTCAAGAAAAAAGTCAAGATAAAATGTTGAGAATAAACTCGTTAAATTACGAGAAAAAACTCATTAAATTTCAAGAAAAAAGTCGAGATAAAATGTTGAGAATAAACTCGTTAAATTTTGAGAAAAAAACTCGTTAAATTTTGAGAAAAAAGTCGAGATAAAATGTTGAGAATAAACTCGTTAAATTTTGAGAAAAAAAACTCGTTAAATTTTGAGAAAAAAGTCGAGATAAAATGTTGAGAATAAAGACATTAAATTTTGAGAAAAAAGTCGAGATAAAATGTTGAGAATAAAGTCATTAAATTACGAGAATAAACTCATTAAATTACGAGAAAAAAGTCGTTACATTTCAAGAAAACAGTCAAGATAAAATGTTGAGAATAAACTCGTTAAATTTTGAGAAAAAAACTCGTTAAATTTTGAGAAAAAAGTCGAGATAAAATGTTGAGAATAAACTCGTTAAATTTCAAGAAAAAAGTCGAGATAAAATGTTGAGAATAAATTCGTTAAATTTTGAGAAAAATGCCGTTAAATTTCGAGAAAAAAGTCGAGATAAAATGTTGAGAATAAAGTCATTAAATTACGAGAATAAACTCATTAAATTACGAGAAAAACTCGTTAAATTTCAAGAAAAAAGTCGAGATAAAATGTTGAGAATAAACTCGTTAAATTTTGAGAAAAAAACTCGTTAAATTTTGAGAAAAAAGTCGAGATAAAATGTTGAGAATAAAGTCATTAAATTACAAGAATAAACTCATTAAATTATGAGAAAAAAGTCGTTAAATTACGAGAATAAATTCGTTAATTTAATGAGTTTATTCTCAACATTTTATCTCAACGTTTTTCTCGAAATTTAACGAGTTTTTTATAGAAATTTAACAACTTTAATCTCGAGATGGTTTTATTTTTTTATTATTGCTTGTCCCTAATCCTCTTCCGTAGTTTATGTATTTTGTTTTAATTTAGTTTTTTAATTTAATTTGAATTGATTTTGTGTTTTGTTTTTATTTTGTTTATTTCATTATTATTATTTTTATTATTATTTAGTATTTATTTTTCCAGTTTTAATTTTTGTCAACAAAGTAAAAAATTGTCATAAATAAAAATATAAAAACATATAAAATTAAAATGATAAAATAATATATATTATGCTTTGGAATGTAGTGAAGAAAAACTAAAAGTTTCCCCAAATAAAAATATTCAAATAAAGTACAGTACTGTCCACCACTGAGAAATATATTTAGGTTAAAGTGTATGCTAATCTTTACAGAATAAATTATTGTTGATTGTATCTGTATAATCTCTGCATGGCTCCGGTATGCTATAATATTGCTTTGAAGTATATAAAATAATAATAATAGAAAAAGATTTTGCATTTCTGTACATTTTAAGTTAAACCTGGCTGATTTGTTCATTTATCACAAGTTTTTGATAAACAAGGCCTTTTTCATTTTCAGGTGAGTGTCAGTTCAATTATCCCTGTGAGATAGTGCAGACCCAAAAGATCTAGAGTAGAAATATTAAGAATGACGTGATATACAGTCTGACATTTCAGTGTACTGCTGCGCTCCTAAAGTCATCCACAGACGAAATATAAACATGCTCAGTCTTGGCAGATAGGGACTGTTCAGAACCTTTTGATGAACCCAGTGAATTCACAAAAGGCCACACAGAGAGATAAACAAATGGAGCTAAATGACCAGATAGCAATATAGAAATATTATGTATGGGAATAATAAGCACTCAAGTCAACAGGAAATCAAAAATGCCCCTCTTTACTTTATTAATATGTTCCTGGTCTTATTGTGCATGATTCATTTGTGCACATTATTTCAAAGTAAAAACAAGTTTGTCTTGGTAATCTTCTTATCAAGTTATAACTTACTCCACATTTTATTTTATTTTATTTTATTTTATTTTATTTTATTTTATTTTATTTTTCACTTTATATTTCAGTTAATATCCAGTATTTTATTTTCCAGCTTTTATTTTTGGTTAACATTTTATTTTATTTTCCAAATTATATATCAGTTAATTTTCATTTATTTTATTTTCCAGTTATTTTATTTTATTTTATTTAGTATTTTTTCACTTTATATTATTATCCTACGGAAGAGGATTAGGGCCAAGCAATAATAGAAATCGAGATTAAAGTTGTTAAATTTCGAGAAAAAACTCGTTAAATTTCAAGAAAAAAGTCGAGATAAATTGTTGAGAATAAACTCGTTAAATTATGAGAAAAAACTCGTTAAATTATGAGAACAAATTCGTAATTTAATGAATTTGTTCTTGTAATTTAAATTTAATTATTTAAGTATTATCCAGTATTTTATTTTATTTTATTTTATTTTCCAAATTATATATCAGTTAATTCCAGTATTTTATGTTCCAATTCATTTAAATGTTTTTATTTTTATTTTATTTTATTTTTCACTTTATATTCCAGTTATTATTCAGTATTTTATGTTCCAGTTAATTTAAAATTTTAATTTAATTAAATTTTATTGTCACTGCCATTTTATAAAGACAATTAGGTGATTTTCTTTACATTATAAATAATTGTTGATTTTATTTGCATGTACTCTTTAGGCAAGGTATTATTCTGTTAGATTATGTTTCCAGCATATTGGGTATTTATTTATTTATTGGTAAATATTTTTGTTTAATTTAATTTAATTTAGTTTAGTTAGTTTACTTTAGTTTTTCATTTAGGCATTATGCATGCCATTCGGTTTATTGTAAAATTTGCTCTCTCTCCACAGTGTTGATCATGCCGCGGAGCCCCATGTCTAGCGAGGAGGAAATGGCTCAGAGTTTCTCGGACTCGGTCAGTTCGGAATCAGACAGTTCCCCAGATGAGCCTCCCAGGCTGGATCGACCTACCAGTGCCCGACTGGACAACAGCCTGCGAGACACAGTGCTCATCTGTGTGGTCATCCCTGACCTGCAGCAGTCTGTGCGTTCACACACTCTCACACACGCACATACAAACACTCATGTTTCACCCCAGGCTGTTGGGTCATGTGGATCTTTCAAAATTATATTATTACAGTAAATTGTTTCCGTCTTACAGTTTCAGCCTTCTCTGGACTCTGGAGAGCTGCTTGGGTTTTAGTGGACTAAAAAAATGGGAACATATGCAACTGGGAGACAACAAGTATTTTTGACCTATTTCACACACGTAAAGTAGAAAATTACATTGTCATGCATTAAATGAAGAAGATTCAAAAAGGCAATATCATGTCCATTTGACATAGGCCTTTTCGATATGTGAAAATAATAGTTTTATTTGTTACTCCATTTGAAAAGGTGACACAAGCAAGCAAGACAAATAAGTTAATAATGAAAATATAGTTTAAAATGTTAACTTTAAGTGAACTTTAAACCCCAAAATGAAAACACAACTACAACAGTGGTTTAAAATCTACTTTAATATTAACATTTATTACAAATGTATGCTAGGTTGCCCTCTTGGATTGCCATACTTCATGCATTAGAATCTAATTTATTGTATTATTGCAACCAAATCAGGCTAAAAATGTTGTAGAATTTGATTTATTGTAAATAAATCACTAATAGAAGCCATTTTTACTGCTCTTGCTCAAAACAGGTTCTTTGAAAATATCTGTGCCTGTTATTACTGAAACTGCTATTTTGGGAAGAAGCAGAGGATTGAATTGTGCTTGCACATAGCTGATATGGTTATGGTTAGAATATTGTGCATGTTATTTCCAGTGTCACATTTATTGAGCGTTACAGTTATCCTGGTTTCCATATTCTGCATTTATATGTCAACAATACCTTTTTGGTCACAATAACTGAATGAGGAGGAAGTAGGATAAGATTTTATTATTAACGCCAAAAGAAAATATATGCAATTTTTCTGATAAGAGTTTTCTTTCAAAGTATCCCAAGAAACAAGAATTTCAGGTGGGATATAATATCACTTTAGTCAATATACGCTCAATATGCTGAATCTTTGCATATTGCATTACGCCGTGTCCTGACTAGACACGACACGACGCTGCGACATGCGATGGAAAGCCAGAAGGTCCAAAAACGTGAATTTTAACAGGTCAACAACACATGGAATATGCGTATTTCACGCATATTTAAAACATATTTCGCGCATTAAATACGTGTTGTTTGCGCATATTTAATGTGCGTATTTAACGTGTTGTTGACATGTTAAAATTCACGTGTTTTTGAACCTTTTGGCCTTCCATATAAAGGGTATCTTTTCCATGTTAATCACAGTTTTTGTCCTAACTAGCTGCAACTGCAACATCGCGGCTGGAACAACAACACAAAGTATGATAACGACAATCTCAGCTACTGTTTATGTGCTTTATTTAATGTTAAAAGTGTCTAATGTGAGTTTAAATATCATTTTGTGTGTCTTTTATAGCCGAACTGCAAACAACAATAGACAATTCACCTCAGATCTTCAAAACAAATGAAAGGAAACAAGAACGTTCAAACTGTCAACATATTGTTAACAAACAAGTGTATTCTATAACAAAGATTGTTTCAGTAATTAATAATGTTTAAATGGTGTAATATTCATGAGTTTATGTACTTATCCATTTCGTTGCGAGTGCCGGGAGCTTACAGAGAGAGCCCGCCCACGTGCTCTTCTGATTGGCTGTGATTTTTGATTGACTTTATCGGGTCTCATAGTCACAACGCGTCTGGTGTGAACAGACAAATTGCTTGTCGCTGGAATCTTATCGTATCACGCCTGGTTATGACACTGTGTTAGTGTGAAGGACGTTTTCATTCTAGAGAGCATTTGATTGGATAAAAATCTGCGCAGTGCTGGATGAGTCATCATTTTTTAGAGTTTGTTTTACCTGAAGGAAAAGACTGAATTAAAATGCATATATCTGAATTTTGTCAATAATTAGGAGTTTGCTAGCATATAAATGATTGCAAACCATACATGGACTAAAAGTCGCAAAATTAAATCTGATTTCATGTGCCTTTAAAGGTACAGTTAAAGGATTAGTTCACTTTCAAATTAAAATTTCCTGATAATTTACTCACCCCCATGTCATCCAAGATGTTCATGTCTTTCTTTCTTCAGTCGAAAAGAAATGAAGGTTTTTGATGAAAACATTCCAGGATTATTCTCCTTATAGTTGACTTCAATGGGCACCAAACGGTTGAAGGTCAAAATTACAGTTTCAGTGCAGCTTCAAAGGGCTTTAAACGACACCAGACAAGGAATAAGGGTCTTATCTAGCAAAACGATCGGTCATTTTCGAAAAAAATAAATAAATAAAAATGTATATGCTTTATAAACACAAATGATCGTCTTGCAAGTGCTTCCGCCAGACCGCCTTCCGTATTCTTCAAAAAGCTTATGCTGTATGTCCTACGCCTTCCTTATTCAAATTACGGAATGAACGGCACCAGTTACATTTTTTCCATAAATTTTTTTTTTTTTTTTTAGAAAATGACAGAACATTTCACTAGATAAGACCCTTATTCCTCGTCTGGTGTCGTTTAAAGCCCTTTGAAGCTGCACTGAAACTGTAATTTTGACCTTCAACCGTTTGGTGCCCATTGAAGTCCACTATAAGGAGAATAATCCTGGAATATTTTCATCATAAACCTTAATTTCTTTTCGACTGAAGAAAGAAGGACATGGACATCTTGGATGACATGGGGGTGAGGAAATTATCAGGACATTTTAATTTGAAAGTGAACTAATCCTATAAGGTGCGGTCACATCATTGTTTAGCAAATTTTTGTTTGCAAAATCCAGTCATTACTATAGTAATCCTTGCGATCACTAATTTCGTGTTAGGGAGATAGATTTTTCCATGCTGATTGATCTGTTTCATACACAGCAACACTAATGAGAATAGACGATGGACCTTTTATGCCCGCAATTTTTTGCCAAAATTTTGCTAATGTGACTGCACCTTTAATCATTAAGGTCAAATAGAGGGTTGAAAATGTTCATGAAAAATTAAATAATGACCTCAGGGACATACAAGAAATGCTAAACTACTTCTTATATTATACAATGTCGTTCTGTCAACCAACACCAAATAATGTCAAAAAGCACGGTTTGTGTTTTCTTTTTGCTTTTTTCTCCCTCAGCACACAAATGATTTCCCCTAGTTAATCTGTACACCTGCTATAGCCTGATAGAGCATTTCTCTGTCTCTCTCTCTTTCCCTCTCTCTCTGTGGCTTTGCCAGAAATCCATGAGGTTCAGTCCGGATGCCACAGTATGGGTTGCTAAGCAGCAGATCCTGTGTACACTCACACAGAGTCTGAGGGATGTGCTTAACTACGGGCTCTTCCAGCCGGCAGTGGACGGGAGGGAGAGTGGTTTCCTGGAGGAAGAACGACCCCTCAGAGACTATCCGCTATCCTCCAATAAAGGCGTTCCGACCCTCGAGGTAAAATGTCGGCTAGCTTGTTGCTTGAATGTTTCAGAGTCAACTTAAGCTCGATCCATGATGTAACTTTGGCACAATACATGCAAGGATGCCTGAAAGGGACATAGGATGTCACTATCTGCAAAGTACTTCCACAAAAATGCACAGGAATTATACTGGTAGATGCTTAACTAGAAGTTAATCTGCCTTGAACAGTAGTCCTGTCCCTAAAAGGAAGATTTAGGCAACTTTAAAGCTCAAATAGCACACATCTTAGTACAAAACAATCAAATGAAGTGCTTTACCAAATATATGAGCTCAACATTTTGGCTTTTAAAAACTCTAGTGTAGTTGCCCCATAGACTAGACTTTCATTGAAAGTGCATTATTGTAAACACATTAGGGCTGGACGATTAATCGAAAAGTAATCGAAACCGAAATTCAGAACCTCTAACCGACGTAATTTTCCCATGTCGGTTATTTCGTTTTTTTAATCCTGTTTATAATCCTGTAATGCTGTGTTCACACCAAACGCGAATAGAGCGTCTGGCGCGAATGATTTCAATGTTAAGTCAATGTAAAGACGCGTTTACGCGCGTCTGGAGGTCTTGCGGCGCGAATGAGCCGTTTAGCGCGGCGCGGAAGACGCGAATTCGCCTCATTCGCGCGTCTAGTTCGCGCGAATGACGCGAATTGAGCGTTTCGCGCGATACGCGCGAATGGTGCCTTTTGTGCATTTAGCGTTTGACGCGAATTCGCGTCTGACGCCCGAGTTGAAAATTTTTAACTTTGGCGTAAATTCGCGCCGCGTTAACCAATCAGGAGCCTGCTTGCTGCTGTGGCGGCAGGCCCGCCCGGAGTCACTCATTCAAAATGGAGGAACGACTGATATTATCAGTGAGCAGTCACCCAGAGATTTATGACACAAGTTCATACTTCAGACAGGAATAAAAAGGACCTCGCTTGGAAGAGTGTCGGTGAGGAGATTGGGCTACCTGGTAAGTTGTAAATACACATTTTACTTTTGAGTCACGTACACGTTTATCGACCCGCGGCCTTCCCGCGACGCTGACCCCTACGCCGCTGTTCTGCTCTCCAGAGCAAATACAAAGCGGTAGCTCTCTCGATGAACGCACGATCAACATCAGCCATCTTGCAAACAGACAACCGCCTAGCACTTGCCCCTCCCACAAGAAGCGGATTTCGCCTCGGACGCGCGTCAATTTCGCTTCAAACGCTTGTTTTTTACGCGCGTCTATTTCGCTCTAGACGCGCGAATGCATTCAAAATGTTCAAGCGGCAAACTAGACGCGGTAGACGCGAATTTGACGCTCTATTCGCGTTTGGTGTGAACGCAGCATAATAGACCTTTTTCACACTTCCGGGTTTTTGGCTTCCGGAATGGGCCACGCAGTGTAAAAGTTTTTCCGGTTACAGTGATAGATAGCCTCGATCAGAACCAGTTCGGGAATCAAAGTCGTTTTACGAATTAAATGTCATGAAAATGTTTGAACGGTCTTGTTGAATTATTGGTGAGACTACAGCGCTCTCATTAAGAGCTACATTTAATAAATAATTCGAAGTGATGGCGGTTAAACTAGTTATATTCTTCGTGCCTGTTTGGCGCGGCTGTGCATTATCGCGCTCCATGTGCTGTAAAGACAGTGTCTGCGTCTCAACGTGCATACTATGTGACATTAGTAATATTCAGTACTATTTAGGGTGGATAGTATGCACATATTGGGATGTATAGAGTGTTTTTAGCGACGTGCTGGGGAAATGATCGACTGGCAGATCCTTATCACACAAGCCTGATCCTCTGATTCATGAAGCAGGACCGCTCGCACCCTGGATATTTCTGGATATAAACACTTAAGTCATCTCTCACTCATTTTCCTGTCGTCATCATCTTAAAGTGTGTATTATGCACAGTATTGTTGTGCTGTTGTAACATGCAAAGACTGATAGTTGTGTACAGTGTGGTGTTGGAAATTGTTTTAGTTTAATCATTTTAATCGATCAGGATTAATTATAACATATTGAATGTGGGATGTGATGCCATATGAGATTAACATGCTATATATTTTTAAAACGTATTAAACTCACGACAATATATGTATCTCACGACTTTATATCCCACATTAAAGTATATATTGGGAGTTAATTTTTTTTAATTAATAAATTATATAAATAATGTTTGTCGTACGTAATACGATCTGGGAAATTGCTGAATGAGTAGCTGCGTAGCCTTTACTGTAGCTTACGGCTCGTAATAAATCCACCTGCCGGTAAATTCGATCAACGGTCTGAGTGGCTGTATAAGCTACAAACAAGTAGAAAATTTCTTTGTAGATTATAGAAAAGCTATTTGGACAAAACAGAAAAGGTAAGAAGCGATATTTGAGAAAAGAGCATATCAATCTAATAGCCATAGACGCATAGCGGAACTAACTTTACCCTGCGTCACGTGATTTCCGATTCTTGTGAAAAAGGTCTATACTTCCCCCTTAAAAACATAACTGCGTGTGTAGCCACGTGACTCCGCCCCGTCCAGTCAGTGGCATAAAAGCAAAGAGCAAAACACGGAGGTGAACCTATGAGGTGAACGACGGGTCAACACATAGTGATGGCGCGTGAGCGGTGAGCCTTGCGCCTTGCGTCTTCACTAAACTTTGTCAGTTGTATTTGTTTTATGGTTTGGACATTCGAGCGATTAGACGATCCGATGTGTATTATTATATCGAGCTACCGCGCTCGCATAGATATATACATATATCTATGCCGCGCTCGCGCAGCTGCATGTGGCACGAACACTCATACAAACAGCTGGGCAAAACGTGAAGATCGCGCGCACACAGAGGAACGCAGAAACTTCTTGTCAGCTCTGTCCTGTGATTTATCACTAAAATAGCTTAGAAACTTTAAAAAAAGAAAGTTATAGCATCTATTTTTTCTACTTTTGAAGGAACTATTTACAACCCACAGCTTTACAATTAATAGAGAGACGGTATGACTAACAACGTGCAGAAACCTGTAAGAAATGTTACAAACCATAGATAAAATAGCCTAACTGCTGATAGTGAGCTATGATGTCAGATCACTCTTTCAACAGGGGAAAAAAAAAATCCCACCTTAATAGTCAATCATAGGCTATTTACAGTACAAACCTTGTCAGTGAACTATGAGGGCAAAAAAAAAAAAAAAAAACAGAAATAAAATAATCGTTCATTAATCGTAATCGAGGTAAAATGTTCAATTAATCGAGGTTTTGATTTTAGGCCATAATCGTCCAGCCCTAAAACACAGCTATTATTGTTTTGTTATTCATTTATTTTGGAACCATTTGTTAAACATTAGTTAACTACACTAGTTAAAGGGATCGTTCACCCAAAAATAAAATTATCCCATAATTTACTCACCCTCAAGCCATCCTAGGTGTATATGACTATCTTTTTTCTGATGAACACAATCGGAGTTAAATTAAAAATATTCTGGCATTTCCAATCTTTATAATGGGCGTGAATTGTACCCTAGATTTTGAAGCCCAAAAAAGCTCATCCATCCATCATAAAAGTAATTGTCGGTTCAGCGGTCACTCTTCTGCCAGAACTCGGCTTGCATACGGCCGTTACCGGATGTCACGTCCACCAGCTGCGAGTGCCCTTGCATGCCTGTAGATGGCACGGTTTCTACAAACACTACACACATCATGGACTCAGTTTCCCACAATGCTTTGTTCTGTCATCTGTGTAATTATGTGCAGCTGTTTCCCATCACCTCATTATCCCTTTGTCTCTCTCCCTATATAACTCAGTTCAGTTGTTTGTCTTATTGCGAAGTCTTGTCTTGCACAGCATTACTGAGCATTTCCCCTGGTTTCTATGTTCCTTGTTTGTGATATCTGCCTGTTTCCTGGTTTTCTCGTTCCTGTCTCGTCCTCTGGATTTGTTTGTTTGTCTGGACTGATTTACTGTGCTCTGACCTCTGCCTGTTTAATTCACTACAACTCTGGATTGTGCTACAAATAAAACTGCATTTGGATCTTCTATTGCTGTCGCTCAGTGCTTGCAACAACCAACACCAGCAAATCATAACACCAGAAGCCAGTGATTATAGTCTATAAAGTTATTAATATGGATATTTTTCTTACAAAAATGCATCGCTTCTCTCCAGAAGGCCTTTATTAACCCTCTGGAGCAGTATGGATTACTTTTATGATGGATGGATGCGCTTTTTTTGGGCTTCAAAATCGATTTATATATATATATATATATATATATATATATATATATATTTTTTTTTTTTACAAATAAACAAACTTCAGATTTGTATTCTGTGCTAATCAACATGAACAATGATAATTTTATTGTGAGCTTAAAGGGTTAGGTCAACCAAAAATGAAAATTCTGTCATTAATTACTCACCCTCATGCCGTTCCACACATGTAAGACCTTCATTCATCTTCAGAACACAAATTAAGATATTTTTGATGAAATCCAAGAGGTATATGAGTCATCCATAGCAATATAACCACCACTTTCAATATCCAGAAAGGTACTAAAGACATCGTTAAAACAGTCGACGTGTCTGCAGTGGTTCAACCTTAATGTTACGAAGCGACGAGAATACTTTTTGTGTGCGAAAACAAAACGAAAATAACGACTTTATTCAACAATCTCTTCTCTTCCCTGTCATTATCCTTACACAGGTGATGCAGAATATTGAATAAAGTCATTATTTTTGTTTTGTTTTTGCACACAAAAAGTATTCTCGTCACTTCATAAAAGTAAGGTTGAACCACTGTAGTCACATGACTGTTTTAATGATGTCTTTAGTACCTTTCTGGACCTTGAAAGTGGTGATTATATTGCTGTCTATGGACGAATCATTTACCTCACGGATTTCATCAAAAATATCTTAATTTGTGTTCTGAAGATGAACGAAGGTCTTACAGGTTTGTAACGACATGAGGGTGAGTAATTAATGACAGAATTTTAATTTTTGGGTGAACTAACCCTTTAATATACTTGCCCAATAAACTCTCATCATAAGTGTGTTACAAAAAAAGTTGTATTTATTTATTTTTACAATTAAAGGAACAAAGCAAAACAGTTTTCTGTGGTGATCATATAAGTAATAAATCATTTTATTGTGAGTTTAAAATATCCATTCATATTTATTATTCATGTCAAGGATGATCACAATGACAAAATGGTTTTGACAGTGAGGATAACTGCTCTAAATTGCTACCAATGCAGCGTTATAAGGCTAGAGTCCTTCTTAAGATGTGCTTTCTGTACAGGAGCATTCTCAGCTTTCTCTGTGAAAAGGCTGATGTCAGGCTGGTGTAACAGGAACGTTTGTAGTTCTCCTGTATGTTCATTCAAGCCCCAGGGCCTGATATAATCATATCACTATCAAGGCAGCGACCAGCCTAAAAGAGCTGCAAATGGAGTATAATGAAACATATTTCTATTTTATCATTTGTTTCAGCTAAAGATTTTATAAATTATTTAAAAACATTATCAAGATTATTTATACGCTCTTTCGCTTACAAAAACATGTCGGTACCATGATAATTCTATAGTACTTTAATATGAAATAGAGTAAAATTCTAAATAATTATTTAATCCATTTACATGATATTTGTAATACAAAAATCTGTTTTTTATTGTAGTAGTACCATGGTACTTTTTGGTTAATGCTATTATTATTTAGAGATTTTTTTGGGCCCGGTAGCGCCACCTATACAATTTCAATGAAGCGCCCTCCCGCTATGTTTCACGTACATGTACGAAATTTGGTACATACATGTAATGTCCCAATACCTACAAAAAAGTCTCTTGGAGCAAAGCCCTAAACGCAACAGGAAGTCAGCTATTTTAAATTTCCTTAAAATTTTTGTGCAGTTTTTGGCATTTACAGTCCTACAGTTTTAATTGTAAGTGTATTTTACGTCAAAATATTTATTATATTAAAACACTGAATGCTTTAAAATGATATGAATTTCTAAATTAAACCAATGTAGCATATAAACTGTATTTTTCTATGATTTAATTTTGCAGTTCCGCTACAAAAGCAGAGTGTACCAGCAGCCAAACGTCAATGAAAAGCAAATTGAAAAACTACACACACAGGTGAGACTTTGGGAAAATAAATATTTTGCTGTGACATATGTAGATTAGCCTACTATGCATATTTGTCAAAAAAAGGTGTCTATTTTTGACACGCAGGTGGTGATTAACTTGTTTTCCGTTATGATAATTTAGTCTTTTACACACATGGAAGCTATTTTCTTAATTGCAAGTGGAAGATGGCGTCTTGGGATACGACCGTTAAAACAGGAAAGAAACATTCAAAATCTTGCTTTTTATATACAGTCACTAGGACTGAATATCTAACATATAACATTCATTTTAGATTCCGCTGCTAAATAATGCAGCAGACCGGAGCATTTGCATATATTTGGACTTAGCTGGACTTTCGGGGCGAGATGGTCATTGATGTTGACGTTTTAGCGTTTTGGCCAGTTTTTGCTCTGTGGTCATGAGCGTTTTTGCAATCACCGGTGGAGGTTATTCCACGATCCTCGCCCAAATGCATCCCCGAAGCTTCGAACCAAGTTTTAATTGCTGGCTTCTTCCAGCACTGTGTGTCCTGTGCTGTGCTCGGTGTCTTTATTGCTCAGCCTATTTATCTCCCGTCCCCACACTGCTTCCCTCAGCATTTAAAACTCTCCGTCTCATTGCTCTGAGCTTCCAAGCTCCCTTAATAAGTTATTATATTACAGCTCTGTAAGCCACAAGGGTTTGCAAAGGATGACGTAGAACAGCTTTGTGTACGTACTTGTTTCAGAGGAACAGATATTCACCCCACTTCATACTAAATGTCAATAAATTATAAATCCAACAGAGGAAAATGCTATTGGGGATCTGACTGCATTATGAAAAGAAAAAAGGTGAAGTTGTTACCTTAAAGGTGGAGTATGTAATATTGACAGCTAGTGGTTGTTTCCCCAGCCCCCTCCTCCTCCTCAGACTCAATGCTAACTTGGGTTGCCAGATTGAGGACACACAACAGGAATGAGCACAATTGGCAATGGAAAGTGGCGAGCCTTACATTGTAAGTTGATGAGTTGAGTTATCTGCATTTTAATATGCCTCTAGTCATATAGCTTTTTAGATGGAAGCCGAGGCTTTTTAGGTCGGGTAGAATCTGCAATCTCTGACCCAGTTCATTTGCTGACTTCTATTGCTGCAGTAAGCTGTGTTTTCCGCCAACTGGAAACCCAGGGTGTCAAAATACTATTGGGTAAATTATCAGTGGGCTAGATCACACCGATGGAACACACATTTCAAAGTAGAATAACTGGCTGTAGCATTGTTTTTCAGAGAAACAAGTATGTGAACTAGCACGTTTCCTGCAAACATATAATAATATTTTTATGCTTTAGTACAGTAAAAATGCTATTACTACCTGATCTGACCCATAAAAGTGTATTTTATTGGCATAATCCACAGAGAACTGTAATAAATAAAGAATCCTGACTGTTCTCATTCAACTCAATAGCAGTTGCTTGGCCGGCGCATGAATGAATTCTGCCATCTTTGCTTATGAGCTCTTATAACGCATTAAGTCATGTCAGAAAGATTGTATTTATGAGTTAAATGCACATGAATGCCACTACAAGTGGGTAACCCTGGATTTTCGGTGTGTAAGTGACAAAACTTGCACTGTAAACCTGAATAAGTTGGACTAACTCAAAAAATTTGAGGTAATCATTTACAACATTTTTTTTTTGAGTTATGATGTTCACAGTTTTAAGTAAGCAGAACTATCAAGTTTTGAGTTTGTAGTACTCGTGCATGTTAATTGCTCCTAACTTGAAGTACTGAGTTAGCTAACTCATACATTTTTATTGTTCTTAAAGGATTAGTCCACTTTTAAATACACTTTTCCTGATAAATTTACTCACCCCCCTGTCATTCAAGATGGTCATGTCTTTCTTTCGTCAGTCGAAAAGAAATGAAGGTTTTTGAGGAAAACATTCCAGGATTTTTCTCCTTACAGTGGATTTCAATGGCTACCAACAGATTGAAGGTCAAAATTACAGTTTCAGTGCAGCTTCAAGGGCTTTAAACGATACCAGATGAGTAATAATTGTCTTATCTAGTGAATCGATCGGTCATTTAAAAAACAAAATACAACCGTTTATGCTTTATAAACAAAATATCGCATTGAATGTACTTTCCGCTTCCGCATTCTTCATAACGCTTACGCTGAATGTTCTACGCCTTCCCTATTCTACTTACGGAACGAACGCGGCGCCAGTTTCGTTTTTTTCCGTAACTCGAATAGGGAAGGCGTAGGACATTCAGCTTAAGCGTTATGAAGAATGCGGAAGCGGAAAGTACGTTCAAGGTGATATTTTGTTTATAAAGCATAAACGGTTGTATTTTTTTTGAAAATGACCGATCGATTCGCTAGATAAGACCCTTATTTCTCATCTGGGATCGTTCAAAGCCCTTGAAGCTGCACTGAAACTGTAATTTTGACCTTCAACCTGTTGGTAGCCATTGAAATCCACTGTAAGGAGAATAATCCTGGAATGTTTTCCTCAAAAACCTTCATTTCTTTTCGACTGACGAAAGAAAGACATGAACATCTTGGATGACATGGGGGTGAGTAAATTTATCAGGAAAAGTGTATTTAAAAGTGGACTAATCCTTTAACTTGAAATTTTTGGGTACACCATTTTATACATTTAACTTAAAATTATCAGGTTATATCAACGTAAATAACTTGTTAGCTATATATATATATGTTAACAATAGCATGTTATAGCACTTATTAAATGAGTACAGCAACTTAAAACATGTAACTTACCTGCTCTCAAACCAAACAGCATGTGCCACTTGTCACCATGATGGTAACTCTCCAAAAACTACTTTAACAGAAACTCTTCTGAATTATCATAACAAAACATTTTAGCATTTACTCTCCCATTTCTAGTGCCATGGGCAAAGCATTCTGGGAAATAGAAATCCCAGCCCAGTTTCAGTCAAACTTAAGTTAGTCTAAATTAAAAGGAATTAGTTCATACAACTCAAAACAGTGAAACAGTTCAGTTGACTTGAAATATGTCAGTGCTGTGAACTCAAAAGTAAAAGAAAGTTCTAAATACTCATAACAGTTAATTTAACTGAACTAATTTGTTTAATTTAAGTTTGTCTTACTCAAACCAATTAAGTATTTTGAGAGTTAGTGGCAGTCGCAATGGATGCAGCATCTGTAGTTGACAGTAATTTTGTTGAAATGTAAATACATGTACAATAAAATTTATAGTATTGTACAATTATGATAGAAAATATAAAAATTCAGTTTACAGCACCTTCATAAATTAAAAAAAGCATAAAAAGCAAAAACATACCTGTTGCTCATCCTTTATATTCAGCATTTTGTAGAACTATTAGTCCCTTTAAGGCAAGTAATTTCACTCTGCAGCCATCTTTGAAACGCCTCTCGGGCAGCTACTTCATTCATTCTAGTACGGCTCCTATCTCTTTGAATAGGGAAACATCAAATTCTCCAAAGCTGTATTTAGCATTTCTTTCTATAGCAATCGGAGCTTCTAAAGGCAGTTGCAGTGATGGAATGACTTTACCAATTGGCGATTGGCTCTTTAATTTAGAAGGTGGGACTTATTCTGCCATATGTTTTTTTATAGAAAAGGTACATTGCAATCTTGCTCAAACCAAAGTGTTTTGAACACACCTGAAGCTATAATTACTACTTCCTAACTCATCAACACACATCAGTCCTGGGTATAGTTTTTTGAGCCAATCACCTGAGTTGTAAATATCATGTGATTCACTCTAAAGCTGCAGGAAAATGACATCATGACAAGGCTAACGGCTAATCAATGGTGCTACAAGAACACACACAAGCTATTAGAAACTATCCTTAGCTATGACGTCAAAGGCAACTGATGTTTATACATTTTTAAGAGCTTTTATGAAATATTTGCATTTTATATGTTGCATAAATCGTATTTTATCAGAATACAGGGCTACTTTTGAATGACTATCAATGCAGAATGCTTTTTTCCACCATAAAAAAGGCCAGTTGAGGCTAACTATGCTAACAACTCAATCCTTGACTGCTTTGTTTATTCTAACATTTTCTAGTTGATTTATTCATATTTACTAATATTTATGAATGAATAAAACCAGTTTTAGATGATTTTTGTAGGCTAACACTGACAAAACACTTTTTGCAGTGTAGGAGGGCGAATGTTGTCGCTGCGCTCGGTGACATCTCTACTTTGTAGTTAGCCTAATGGGTTTAAAGTTGTTAGCTGGCATTGAGGTGTGAATTATTGAAAGCTTATGTTGGTAGAACAGGATGTAGAAGTTAAATAATGCAAACTCTAATATTTTGTGAGGGTATGGCAATATTCTCTTGTCTTAGAGGCCTTCGTGTGCGCACTAGGTTGTGCGTTAGAGTTGACATTTGTTAATCTGTGTTTGTAGCATGCCGTAGCTCGCTCGTATCTCTCGCCTTGCCAAATCAGCTGTGCTCCCTCTCTTTCTCTCTCCCTCTCTTTCTCTATCTCTCTCTCTCTGATGTCTCTGTACTGGGAGCTGCTCTCCTATCTATTTTTATCCAGCCTTGTATCATGGCATGTGTGTCCCAGAGATCTCAACATGAGAGAGGAAGTGAGCAGAGACCCTTCACATTCTCGTCAACTGTTCATTTTCATCACTTGTTCCTGTTGCTTAACTTCCTCTTCAATCATTAGCTGTCAATGTTTCTTGTTTCACCTCACCTGCTCTCTTGTTCTCTCTCTCACCTTCTGTAAGGTCAACCTGAGGAAATTTATGGACTACATCCAACATCATCAGGTGGACAAAGTTGCCAAGATGCTGGAGAGAGGGTTGGACCCCAACTATCATGACCCTGACACTGGTGGTAGGGGATTCCATATCAGATAAACTCCAAAATTGCCCAAAAAGGGATATTCAGGCCCTGTTCAGCTGTTCTCAAACTACATTTTTTGATTGATTACATTTCTTCTTAATCAGTACTGTTTGGTCATACCATTACATTATATTTCAACAGTTCTGCCATGTCATCCATCCATCCATCCATCCATCTCTTCCTATCTATATTTCTTTATATATTTTATTATTTTGTTATGTATTTTATATATATGTTAAAGGGTAAGTTCACCCAAAAATTAAAATTCTGTCATTAATTACTCACCCTCATGTCGTTCCACACTTGTAAGACCTTCATTCATCTTTGGAACACGAATTAAGATATTTTTGATGAAATCCGATGGCTCAGTGAGGCCTCCATTGACAGCAAGATAATTAACACATTCAATGCCCAGAAAGCTACTAAAGACATATTTAAAACAATTCATGTGACTACAGTGGTTCAACCCTAATGTTATGAAGTGATGAGAATAGTTTTTGTGCAGCAACAAAACGACTTTATTCAACAATATTTAGTGAGGGGCGATTTCAAAACACTGCTTCATGAAGCTTCAAAGCATTACGAATCTTTTGTTTCGAATCAGTGCTTCAGAGCGTGAATCAAATGATCTCAAACTGCCCAAAAGTCACGTGATTTCAGTAAATGACGCTTCTTTGTGTTATAACTGCTTTGAAATTTCAATGGTTCACGTGAATTTGGCAGTGCTCCGAACAACTGATTCAAAAACAAAAGATTCGTAAAGTTTCGAAGCTTCATGAAGCGGTATTTTGAAATCACCCTTCACTAGATATTGTTGAATAAAGTCGTTATTTTGTTTTTTTGGCACACACACACATATATATATATATATATATAGAATACGAATCTGATGTCACACCGTATTGAGTTCTGGCTAACTTCTTTGTTTATCCGCCATATTGACAGGATCGCGCAGCCTTTCCGTCATTGAGTTTAGTGCAGTAATTTGAAAAATTTCACCATTGTATGTCATCAATCCTGCGTCGATAATGGCAATAGTAACTCAGATCATCGTTCTGAGAGAAAACTGGACAATGAAAAACGTTTTTTCAATGTAAAAACACCAAGGGAAGCAGGTCGAGGAGATGATGAGAAGACGCCGGATGGCAAATCTTTTAATAATGGCACTGATTAAACCCACTGCTTGTCACTCAATGAAAGAACCACATTGCTAAGTGTGTTCGAAAGTTTTTTGATTTTGTTTGGTTTATTAATTAACATTACCTTTTGCGAGTCTGACTCTCACTCCGCTCGTGAATTAGCAGAACATTCTAAAATGCCAAACAAGAAAAACACTTCATGTGGCTTAAAGACAAACACAAAATTCTGTACATATCTTTTAAAGCATACTGTGTGGAGATACGCATATGAGCCTAAAATATGAATGCAACACGTTTGCATGTTTCCTCTCATGTAAAGAAAACGCTTAATGCACTTAGACTGATATTAAAGAGACCAAATTCAGTTTACTAATAAAGCACATAATGTGCAGAAAAACGGATGAGACCAAAATATAAACTTTCAGTATCACTTAAAATGCCTAAGCCATTTTAAGCATTTTCTTCATAACGGTTTTATAAAGGGAAGAAATTGCTTAATGTGTAATTAAACGTGCTGCGTTCATATTCAGGGCTCATCTTTTAATATCACTCTTAGTACATTAAGCCAGCGTTTATAAAATGTCCCCTTGCAGGGAGCCATTACTAAACTCTTCATAAGCTCCTAGGGTTTTGATTTTGCTTGTCTTTTGTTGAAATAAATATAAAAATATAGTTTGTTTGTGTCTGTCTGTCCACTGAATGTGACCCATAATCTCTGATTCTCCTCCTCCTGTGATCATGGAAAAGGGGAATATTTACAATGAAAACAGTTGTAGGTCTACTCGATATGCTCGTTTAAGCATCATTTAAATGTTTCCAACAAATAATTGAATCGACTACTCTCAGCGTGTTGAACACATAGATTTATTTGGATACTCATATGACGGCTGAAGCAGCAGAGAGCGTCCAGCGTGCAACACGGTAAACAAATCAACTTTGTAAACGGAATTCTACAAAACTTCAGTGAAAAAATTAAAATTATCATGCGATGCGATAAAATAGCTTCTATTCCCTGCAAACGATACCATTAAAAATGTGAATGTTCCACTTAAAGGATTAGTTTACTTTCAAATTAAAATTTCCTGATAAATTACTTGCCCCCATGTCATCCAAGATGTTCATGTCCTTCTCTCTTCAGTCGAAAAAGAAATTAAGGTTTTTGATGAAAACATTCCAGGATTTTTCTCCATGTAGTGGACTTCAATGGGCACCAAACAGTTGAAGGTCAAAATTACAGTTTCAGTGCAGCTTCAAAGCGTTCTACACGATACCAAACGAGGAATAAGGGTCTTATCTAGAGAAACCATCACTCATTTTCTAAAAAAAAAAAATTTTTTTATACATTTTAACCATAAATGCTCATCTTGAACTAGCTCTCTTCTTCTTCTCTATTTGAATTCCGGAAGTGTAGACACTGCTAAGTGTATTACTGCCCTCCACAGGTCAAAGTTTGAACTAATTGTTATATACTTGCACTAGCATTTTGTATATGACAATTTAGTTCAAAATTTGACCTGTGGAGGGCAGTAATACACATAGCAGTGTCTACACTTCCGGAATTCTAATAGAGAAGAAGAAGAGAGCTAGTTCAAGATGAGCATTTATGGTTAAAATGTATAAAATTTTAATATTTTTTTCAGAAAATGAGTGATGGTTTCTCTAGATAAGACCCTTATTTCTCGTCTGGCATTGTGTAGAACGCTTTGAAGCTGCACTGAAACTGTAATTTTGACCTTCAACTGTTTGGTGCCCATTGAAGTCCACTATATGGGGAAAAATCCTGGAATGTTTTCATCAAAAACCTTAATTTCTTTTCGACTGAAGAAAGAAAGACATGAACATTTTGGATGACATGGGGGTGGGTAAATTATCAGGAAATTTTAATTGGAAAGTGAACTAATCCTTTAATGGCCGAAACAAAACAAAAGGTAAGCAAGTATCCGTATTAACTTCAGTGCAAGTAATAGGGTGCGATCCTGTCAAAATGGCGGCATGCAACGAGGCATGACATCGGTTCGCGTTCTCTATTTTACAATTACAGTTCTATTACAATTGTTTCTCACAACTGTGACACCAAGTATCCAATACAGTCCAGTATATTGTACGTGTCTAATTATTGTTTTGATTAAACATGTAAATCCCTTGATTAATATCTTGCTTATATTAAAAGAGATTTATCTAATACATATTAATAAACCTGTTTGCTGTGCTTCTGTTCCGCAGAGACACCACTAACCCTTGCGGCCCACCTGGACAATATGGTGGAGATTATCGTTACATTGAAAAACGGCGGAGCTCATTTAGATTTCCGCTCTCGGG
Source organism: Megalobrama amblycephala (assembly GCF_018812025.1). NCBI lineage: Eukaryota > Metazoa > Chordata > Actinopteri > Cypriniformes > Xenocyprididae > Megalobrama > Megalobrama amblycephala. The sequence continues at coordinate 16,398,071 of NC_063058.1, forward strand.
ATGGGATGACTGCCCTGCACAAAGCAGCCAGGGCAAAGAACCAGATAGCTCTTAAGGTAATAAATGACCTAATCCTGAACGGCGGCATGAGTTTATGGCTGTGTTAGAGTGATCTTCTTCTTTGATTGTCATTTTGTTTTGTTTTTTGTTTTTTTTTAAGAATGACTGCTGCTGATCTAAAACAGAGCAGTACAGTGATGTCTTATGGTGTCAGTGACTCTGCTGAGTTTACACAGGGTACATTTATTACCTTGACGGTATACTTTCATTCAAAGCATAATCTGTATTGTTGTTTTTTTTTCAAAGGAATCGATAATTAAGTTTTTTTTTTTCATTATTTCATTGTTGCTTTCTTCCCTTGACTAGAATTAGAAATAATACTGCTGATGTACTACTGATTTGTGCCCTGAATATTGTAAAACACATTTCCTCGCTGCCGTCGCACTTGCAGTATATTGCTTGCCGGCCGTTTATTTAAAAAGGCTTCATGCAGAATGTTAGTTTATGTCACTTCGAAGTGTTACAGCCATAGATTTCCTATTTTCATTACTGGAGAGGCTGGGTTTCATAATGTTAGAAGGAAAAAAGTGCTTGTAGTCATTTAGTTAGGATCTAAAATGTACTTTTAGTCATGCAGTTATAAAACTGCTTGGTTGTATAAAATTTAATAAAAACCTAGACGTTGTCATGGGAATTGAAAAAATCAAGCACATTCGTTTACATTCATATCTATTGTTTTACATGCACATTTATTTATGTGTAGGTTTTACATGTTCAGATTTGTTGTGTTTAATGATTGATTATAATAGTTCAAGGTGCTTCTTCTGATATACATTACTGTTCAAAAGTTTGGGATCAGTTTTTATTTATTTAAAGAAATTGATACTTTTATTCAGCAAGGATGTATAAAAGTGTTAGTTCACCCAAAAATGAAAATTCTGTCATTAATCACTTCCACACCCATAAGACCTTCATTCATCTTCAGAACACAAATTAAGATATTTTTGATTAAATCTGATGGCTCAGTGAGGCCTCCAATGATAGCAAGATAATTTACACTTTCAGATGCCCAGAAAGCTACTAAAGACGTATTTAAAACAGGTCATGTGACTACAGTGGTTCAACCTTAATGTTATGAAGCAAAGAGAATGCTTTTTGTGTGCCAAAAAAACTAAATAATGACTTTATTCAACAATATCTAGTGATGGGCGATTTCAAAACACTGCTTCATGAAGCTTCGAATCAGCTTTGTTTCGAATCAGTGGTTCGGAATGTGTATCAAACTGCCAAAGTCATGTGAACCATTGAAATTTCAAAACGTAACGAGGCCTCGTTTACTGAAATCACATGATTTTGGCAGTTTGATACGTGCTCTGATTTTTTCATTTTTGGGTGCAAGAAACCCTTTAAATAGATCAAAAGTGACAGTAAAGGCATTTTGCAAAAGCTTTCTATTTCAAATAAATGCTGTTATTTTAACATTTCTATTCATTATAGAATCTTGAAAAAATGTATCATGGTTTCCACAAAAATATGAAGCAGCACAACTGTTTTTAACATTGATAATAATAATAAAAAATGTTTCTTAAGCAGCAAATCAGCATATTAGAATGATTTCTGAAGAATCATGTGACACTGAAGACTGGCGTAATCATGCTGAAAATTCAGCTTTGATCACAGGAATAAATTACATTTTAAATATACATTAAAATAGAAAACAGTTATTTTAAAGCTGCTGTCTGTAACTTTTTTTGTGTTCAAAATTTACAGAGAATGTACAACATGAATCCATTTTCCAAACCGTGTTTTTGTCTTACCCGGAATCATTATGGTACACTTATAATAAGTGTTTATATTCGGACTATTTCAGACCGCCGCAGAGTATCACAGTAACTGCGTGACTCGCCATAGACATACAGGAGAAAAGTAGCTCCGGCAACAATGTTCTTCCACAAGACGCGTGCAGTTCTGTTTATTAACCGCTAGAGGGCCAAAAAATCGCGGACTGCAGCTTTAAATGGTAATAATATTTGACAAAATTCCTGTTTTTTGATCAAATAAATGCAGCCTTGGTGAGCATAAGATAATAGGTACCAACTAGAGATGCACCGATTGCAATTTTCTTGGCTGATTCCGATTTCTGATTTTTTGTTAGTGAGATCGGCCGATACCGATTTTTGCCGATTCCGATTTTCTTTCTAATAACTATAATTGACAACATACTACAAACAAAAATCTACTTTTTTTCAATGCAAAGTTTTATTTTCATTTAAAAAAAAACAAGTAAAAGTCATAAATAAAATATAAACAGCTCAAATAAATGCAATAGAATAAAGAGAGCTATGAAACTAAGTTTTTTTTGGGTTAACTGGGTTTCTATTCAGGTAAGAAATACTACAAAAAATTAAAGTAATCAAATGTAAAATGACATTCAGTGTTATTTTACATTGGTTACCTTAAAGGTCCCATTTTTTCGTGTTTTTTTGAAGCTTTGATTGTGTTTATAGTGTGCAATATAACGTGTTCATGTTTCGTGTGTAAAAAAACGCAGTATTTTTCACATAATTTACTTATCTGTATACCGCTGTTTCCACTGTCATAAAAACGGGCTGATGACTTCCTTGTTCTATGAAGTCCCTCCTTCAGAAATACGTAACGAGTTCTGATTGTGCCAGCGGTTCCTGTGTTGTGATTCGACAGCAGTTTAGCGAACCTTGCCCGGAAAGGTCACGCCTCTTACCATAACGTGGAGATGCACGCGCTCAGCGTTATTGTAAACATGTCTTTAATTTTACCCTATCAATTTGAGCCGGAATCAGACCCGGTGATTGGACTGCGGGATGAAAATAACAGCGTTTCGACGACATGGCGACAAACACACTCTACAAACGCAACTCTTGTGTATTCCTGTGGGCAGAGGTTAGTCAAAAAACTGTTTTAGTGACGTCATTAAAGAAGGAAGTAGAGGGATGTAGTCCAAACTGGCCGTTCGATGTAGGCGACTTCTGTTAAATAAAATATCTCGCTTGGCATTGAACTTTGAGCTTTAAAATTTTACAGATTTTATTTATACTCTAACAACAACATTACACACTAACTAAAGTTTGAAACATGGGATCACGAAGAACGGGACCTTTCTGTAGTCTTTAATGTAAATATTAATACAGATCAATTCTTACCATTCAAGTTATAAAACGTATTTCTGAAAGAGCAGAAAGTGATTTTCTTTGTCTTTTGTTCTTTGATTAACATGACAGACAGCAGCAGGAATATTGGACTACTGTCCATTTAAGAGTCTATGAACGGTGTTCAACGGACCCAATACTGTTACACACGACATGGGTTCACTTTCTTAGCTATTTAACGATTCAAAACTGAGTGTGTTTATCAGTATACTCGCCCAGGTTGCCTGTGCCGCTGGTTTTGACATACGTTTGTATGTATTTGACAGTTTAAGCGCATTATGCCACTCGTTTTGGTACTTGCGACTCTGTTTGACTTATGTGTCTGTTTGAGACTGAGCGTGGCTTGTTCGCTTCACTTATATCCACCTGTTTCCGCGGGCCGCTACTGTAAAAGAGAACGTGGGTACAACTTCCGGTGAGGCGGCGGAAGTAGCATACCAATGGTATTTAGTGTGCTAATTAGCAAAGAGGCTAAGTGTTTTTTGGATCATTGTTTACTTTGCAAAGTTGCAAATCTTTATGAGAGATGTCGTTACGGCGCTCAGGGACAACATTTCAGTTTAGTACATTTATTAGTTAATAATATCACAATACAATAAACAGTTTTCGTGCCCTTAATTGCCCTTTACTTTACTGACCTTCCACAACAGTGCTACTGCATGACTAGAGCATCCTGACCCTGCAATACATGAACAACCCGCTGTCTGTACTTCACCTGTCACTGATGCACCAAAGCCATATGATGTGATATTTTACTCCTAACGTATCGTGCGTGCCAGAGCCAGTCGCGTTTCCACTGTATGCGATGCTAAAGGCTACTGATGTTAACCATTGCGATAAATACACACGTTTATGGAAAATATCAGAGACTGCTTGGAGACTGTTGTGTAAACTGTAAGTATTTAAAATGTTCAACTTTTTAAAATGTTTGATGTTTAATATGAACAAATAGCGCTCATAAACGGCCGTCGATGGCATTCTCAAGTGAAACGAGTCGAGGCTTGGACCCGGAAACTGCGTTCCTTACGTCACGACTAAACAAGCGGATTGCCTGTGGTCGGAATCGGTAAGAAGTGAGACTGATCGGCCGATCACCGATCCGGGCCGATCATGAGGAAAATCGGCCGATTCCGATCACTGGCGATCAATCGGTGCATCTCTAGTACCGACCCCTAACTTTTGAACGTTAGTGTAAATTAATTGACTTTATTTAAGTCAAAAATATTATTTAACACCACTGAATGAACCTAAATACCTTAAGTTATGACAACAAGACTAAAGGGTTAATATTAGAAATAGCTCCTTAAGAATTGCACAAATTTTATTTTTAATTTGGCTTGTCACACATGAACATAAAAAAAAAAAAAAAAAACTAAAAAAGTCTCAGCGCGCAGTCTCGAACCAATCTTGAGCCGTGACGTGGAAGGCAGCAGACAGGAAGAAAGTTCATTTCACGCTTTAAGGCCCCTCAAGGAACTGCTAAAACATAATCATAAAACTGTATTTGATGTATTTTCCTCTCTAACGGAAACCTAATCCTGTCTCTTTCTTCTGCAGACTATGTTAGATCTGGGAGCGTCTCCAGACTATAAGGACAGCCAGGGTTTGACTCCACTCTACCATACAGTGACCGTAGGTGGCGACCCCAGCTGCTGCGAGGTCCTACTGCGTGCCCATGCCAGCGTCGCGTGCCATGATGAGAACGGCTGGCACGAGATCCACCAGGTGACGTTATCTTTCACATTATAAGTAGTTGGCTGGTGACATTCAATAAAAAGGGTTCTTAAAGCTCTCTGTTGGCTAAAAATGTTGAGCATGGCTGTGTGGGGTAATATAATCATTGTAGAGGGAAGCAGCAGAAGTTATAATAGAGCTGCAGTTTATATGACAGCAGCTTTGTTTAATTAATGGACAGGTGAGGAGATCAAACTAGTTTAATGTGAGCAAATCATCAAGTCTGTCTGTTGTGACGGCGTACTGACATCTAGTGTTGTGACAGGTGGACTGCAGGATGCCAGTCATATTATTTCTGTGGCGTTTTTGATTGCACTCTACTGGGAAAACGGAAAAGCAGCATGTATGGTTTACTTCCAGACACTTTGAAAAATATGAGATGACAGCGTACTGAAGGCTTAATGATGTTTTTATGTTTCAAAAGACTTCTGGATCTGTCGTAGACTACTGCATGAATCTTTAAGGCTCATAAAAGCTTTTCTTCCAGCAGAAACTGTAACAAGATTCTTATTTTTTTTACAAAAATTATGCACTGCGTGAAACTAGTTGTTTTCATTTGTTCGTCAGGCTTGTCGATATGGCCACGTCCAGCACCTGGAGCACCTCTTGTTTTACGGAGCGGACATGTGTGTGGAAAATGCATCTGGGAATACGGCTCTCCATATTTGTGCCCTGTACAAACAGGTGTGTACTCAACACTATAACTTTAATGATCTGAAGTCAGCTCCTTTTAACCAGTCAATAAACAGAGGTTATTGGCGTCATACAACAGAATACACTGTCAATAGGAGAATAATAAAAAAAAAAAAAAAAAAATCAATAATGTTTCGGGGGAGAAATCAATGGCACCCCAGGGCTACAGAGCTGAGATTGAGTGCAGCAGGGAAACTTTCTAGGAGAATCTTTGGGACTGAACTGTTAAAAACAAAGGTTGCAGAACAGGTTTTACAGCCAGATGTCACAGGAGAACCTTTCTAAGTTCTGCGTTTCTTTTGAAAATCATGTATGTTAATGAATGAATGGGTTTTTGAACCCAGGGAAAACCTTTTCATGGTATACCTTTCCAAAAAACAAAAAACTAAAATAAATAAATAAATAATAAATAAATAAATAAATAAATAATGGTTTAATATAGGGAACACATATACAGTGCTTCCCACACATAGGCTTTACTTTGTCGGGCCGCCCAGGTATAATAACGGCCACCCAAGTATATTTAGAGACACATTTTTGCTTTTATTATTTTTATCCTCTTATACTTTTATATCCGCCCAAAATAATGAAACCATTCGCGATCGATTAACTAGTCGTTTTGTACCTGCTTGTTATGTGTGCGTCAGAACAGTTTACTCCCGCTAACATTCCCACGGGCGCTGCATGTTGCAAAGTCACAAGGGGGCGCTGTTGCGCGCTCTACAAAACTGCTTCAAAGTGATTCTCGATCAATGAAAAGCACACATTTATGCCAAGCGATTAATAATGAACTCAAGTTAATGAATTATTACAATGTCTTCTTTATGGCCTTTATATAAAATGTTTTATACGGTTGTAAGAATCTGAAGGATCAGCCTGCAATAGTACAGACATTTCAAAATAAGAGTCCCGGTGAATTTCGGGCTTGTTTATAATTAAAAGTTATAAGTTTTAATTTCGCTAAGTTTTTTTCTTTTTCTTTTGGGCATTATTGGTATTTTGGTTAAACAATAAATTGTATTTAATTTGATTTCCATTTAATTCATAGTAAATTATTGTAGTCTCCCCCACAGGAAGAAAAGACTAAGAACATTATTTGACACATATATTATTCATTATATAAATTTTACTAGTAAAATCTGTGTCCCATTCACTGAGAGACACTATATGACAGCAAGGAGAACATAGGAAAAGGAGAACCATTTAAATGCTGTAATTTTGCATAATTTACAATGCGTAATAATGCATAATATTAGTATGTAATTAAATTTAATAGTAGACTATGTAATTAAAATTAATTTCAATAAATAAAAATACTGTTCAATGTACTGTACATGTAGTAGACCATTTTTGTGCTGTGGGTAATAGGAGAATTTTTACCTGGCTACCACCGCAAGTATATTTCAAACCTGTGGGAAGCACTGCATATAAACAATTAACTATGACTTTTCCCTCATTAAACTCCTAATTACGTATTATTAATAGTTAGTAAGGTAGTTGTTAAGTTTAGGTGTGGGTGGGATTAAGAATGCAGAATAAGGCATTAATATCTGCTTAATAAGTACTAATAAATAGCCAATATTCCAGTAATATGCATGCCAATAAGCAACTAGTTAAAAGACCCTAAAATAGAGTGTTACCTAAATAATAACAATAATAATCATCATTTATATCTAAAATGTATATTAAATGTATATATGTGTTTATGTATATTTACATATTTTTATATGTTATTATTATTATTTTTAATTGTATTAAATGAGGTGTTATTTTTTATATTTCTAAATCTGGAAACAATAGGATTACTTTTTAATGTCACTAATCAAATAAAAAATTGTGGCATTGATCAAAGAAAAAAATATTTAACATTTTTATTTTATAATAAATATTATATAAAATACATTTTCAAAATATTTGCTGTATGTATCTTATCTTTGTCTCATTTGTTTCATGGGAAGGTTCGGGATGGAAATGATGCCATGTTCATTTGTATAAATGCCAGTGACGGATTGCCACTAATTACACTGTTCAGTATTCACCATTGTCTCCCATTCTAGCTATAATAAACCCCAAACTGAACTGGAATCGGTTGCAATGCTCATGACTATTAGCACCAGCATTCAAGTATTTATGAATGGACAACGGCCCATTACGCTCACAACACTAAGCAGCCAGGCAGATAATCACCTTATGTTTCCTCAGTGGGAGATCTAGTCTGCTCCGTCAGCTCGGGGTCACAGCATGGGCGCCATTGTCTGCTGGAACTGCTAGCGCTAGTGGTATTCACTGTCACTCTGTATATAATATCATATTCCTGCTGTGTCATAGGTCATATTGATCCCACATTCACTGTGTCTTAAGGCCTGTTCACACCAAAGACCATAACTATAATAAGGATAAATATAGTTTTAAAATCGTTCTAAATTTGAAAGAAGAGCAGAGTCCACACCACAACTATAACAAGTAATGACACAGAGAAGCGATATTGTTGGAATAACCAAGCTGTCGAATGCTAAAAACTTTGACAGCCAATCAGAATCCATCCTGCTTTAAAAAGCTTGAGCATTTAAAGTGGCAGACGACAAAACTGCGTTGCACGCTTATAATAAAACGAACGTTATTGTTCTTGGAGTGAATGGGCCTTTATGTACAAGTTCTGTAAAGGGAAACATAGTATTCAGTATCATGTGCTGTCTTAAAGTCTGAGTTTACATGACAACGATGTACTAAAAATGGAAGTTTTTCCTATGCATTTTCCGCATTCAGGCGACAATGTTGTCAAAATGATCCCGTCCACATGGATCCACGAAAATGAGTAAAAACGCTGTATTAAGCTGCCAGGCCAGTAGATGGCAATGTCACTTTGTAAGAAAACACTATGTGCTTATAGACTAAACACGTAATATGCATGTGCATGACGTTACCATTTTCACAAATTCTTCTCTTTGTTGTTTACTAGGGGTGTAGCGATATATCGCAGTACGATATTTCGTGATGCAAAAATGTTACGATATGTATGTATGATGGCAGTCTTATCTCCATAAATATATCTAGTAGTAAAGGTAATGCAAGGGCTAGAAATCAGTTTATCCTTTGCTGAAACTGCCTACTCCTCTTGGAGAGCGCAGTTCATGGTTACATAGCAACGACCGACGCCACGGGAGTGCAACGCGTTTTTAGACACCATATGTGAACGGCCCCTTAGGATTCTTAATTCTAAGTTCATGTTAAATTTAACTTTTTGTTTTTCAGTGACAGACCTATTCAGCTGTTAATTTGAATATGGAAGGTATTTATTAAACCTTGAAATGTGATCTTGTATGTACAACAAGGAAAATTATTGAAATTTGTTAATGTTTTTTAAATAAATCTGATTTGAATTTCAGTTTAATTTGTTCAAAATATCGTGATACGTATCATATCGTGAACTCAGTATCGAGATACGTACCATATCGTGACCTGAGCGTATTGTTACACCCCTATTGTTTACACAGAGACAATAATGTTAGAGTTTTCAAAAACTTGCACTTTGAAAAGTTTCAAAAGTTTGCATTTTCAGGCCCCCAAAATGCTGTTGTCGTGTAAATGAATGGGCAAAACACATAAAAAGTTTTCAGTTTTTAGTTGAAAATGGTGTTGTCTAAAAGGTCCCTAGTTTTACACAACCTATACACTTTAACATTATGAACAATGAAATCTACGGGTACGTTTGCACGACAATGATTTACTGAAACGGAAATGTTTTTCCTTTGCGTTTTTCTCATACAGACGACAATGGTGTCAAAACAATCCCCGTTCACACAGATCCACAAAAACGACTAAAAACGCTGTATTATGCTGCCAGGCCAGTAGATGGCGATGTCAGTTTGTAAAAAAACACTACATGCTTATCGACTAAAAACACTACATGCTTATAGGCTAAACATGTAATACGCATGCGCATGACGTCACCGTTCTCACAAATTCGCCTCTTTGTAGTTTACATGGAGACAGTATTGTTATCGTTTTCAAAAACTAGTACTTTGAAAAGTTTCAAAAGTCAGGCCCTCAAAATGCAGTTGTGGTGCGAATGAACAGCCAAAATGCATAAAAAGTTTCAGTTTTTAGTTGAAAACAAAAATTTTACACAACCTATATACTTTAGCATTACAAATAATGAAATTGAACGAAATGTACATCTCTCACTCACAGCCTTGTTTTCATTTACCATGAAAATCAATATGCCGTTAAATACGGTTAAAACTAAATTGCACCACCCCAGGTCTTATGACTAGAAAATATAGTTTATTTTAAGGTGAGAAGATGGCCCTGCCGATGGCAAGTGTCATTTATTGATTTGTGGACACGCTCGAATTCACTGCTTGTCACATATGATGTATTTCTGTGTTCTTCCTGAGCTGACCAATGGGGTCGTTATTTGAAGTTATCGGCCATAACAAGGCGAAACCTTTGGCGAAAGATGCTTAATTTATCTTGTTCGCCAGGTTCTCGAGCCTCGATTGTTTGCGATTAAACCCTATTGTGCCGATCCGTCACCATGTCAACGAGGAACCTGTAACCGGTGCCAAATGCAGGCCAGGGATATTTTCATGTGCGGGGAGTAGAAGCAGCATCCTCACATGTGATTATGTCTCATATACAAGGGCTGGCAGCAGCTGTAAAAAACTAGTATTAGAAGGAAGGTAGGAGGAGAAGGCAATGGAGGTGTGTGTATGTGTGCGATTGTGTGTGTGTCGGTTTAGTGGTGAGGCATTCCGTGGGTGGGCTGTTGAATCCAGCTGGATATAGTGGGCTGGAGAGCTACAGAGCCCTGGATCTCTCTCGCTCTCTCTCTCTCTCTGTCTTTCTGCTTTTGGTTCTCACATACACATTCACACATGCACATAGGCATTGCTGCAGAGACCCCCTCTCCTTTCTCTTTGGGTGTAGACTTTGCTGTAGCATCACACTTGAATTGGACTTCAAAAAGCTGAGGGAGAAGTCTGTCACTTTTGGATCTGGGTGAGATGGGATACCTCTTGACGTGTCTAATTTGGCTCTTAGAAGGTCAAGAAACACAGATAGTAGAACATTTTTTGTTAGAGTTGGATCATATTGAATTAATTGTCTGCTTTTCTTCTGAAGGAAAAGTGTGCCAGGGTTCTTCTGGTTCGTGGAGCCAGCAAAGACGTCAAGAACTACCGAGGACAAACGCCCTTTCAGGTACCAGAACATGTTGGCTTGGCTACTTTTTGATAAGTGAATGAAACATTTTTTCTAAATAAGCTTGCGCATGGAAGTTTGCTATATTTTGTTGGTTTAGCGTTGGAAAAAAATTATGAGCGCAAAATGAACTTGCGTCTGTTTGTTGTTCTGTCGCGCAGAGTTCTTAATTAATTAGACGGAATGTCACATGAAAGCTCAGGCATTATGTAAGACAGCACTCGGAGAACGATGAGTGAGCGCGAGGGTAATTAATCATTTTATTATGTTTGTTTGCATGGGTTTGGTATCTTCAGATAATTAGGAGTTAGATTTTGGAGAGGGGAATAAAGAATGTCAAATCAAGTAATTTTCTTAAATGTTTTAGCTGAAATAAGCCAGTGGAGTTTTTTTTCCCCCCTATAAAAATCTCTGGTTCTTGTGTTTGTTTACTTGAGGATTTTCTTTCTCAAATGTCAGATTGTGACATTCAATTGCTTGTCTGACAGCAATGGACATGATCCAAGTCTGTGGCCATGGGCTGATGACAGTGTTGCGTTTACTGTTCAGTAGCCTTCAATAATGCCTGTGACTGCAATGCCTCTAGTCATTAGTGATTTATTATAGTAAAAACTGAAGTCATTTTTGCACCAATAGTAATTATTAGAAATATAGTTGAAACTGAAGTACTTTTCTTGGCAATTTTTATTAGTGAGTATTATTAGAAATGTCTTAAAACTGAAAAAAATATTTGTGCCAATAGTTAATAGTACTTATTATTAGAAATAAAGTTCAAACTGAAGCAATTTTTGCACCAGTAGTCATTAGTGCATATTGTGACAGACATTGGCTTGGTTTGAAATTAAGTGTCCTCTCTGATGTTCTTACAGAAACTTATTAAAAAGTCTATACATATTTTAACATCTACCTACAAATGTAGCATACTTTCATCTTCATTATGAGTCAGTTAGGGTTGTTGCATGATTTACCGCCTTTTGTTGTTCTCCTCAAATCAATGCAGTTGTCAGGTAGAACTTTAATCATGACCAATAAGATTAAATGGAGACAGAATAAATAATTTAAATATTTAACACTTAAAATTTTAATTTAGATTTTGCTGCCAAATAAGTTCCAACACTGAGGTTCCAGTTTAAACATACACAGCAAAATCCCCAGAGTTAAATCAACTCTGCTCAGAGAAGATATGGTCCCTCTCTAAAAAAATAACACTGAAGCAGAGTTAAAGTTAATGAGATAATATGCTGTTAGTGGAGTTGTTTAATTTAATGTATTTTATCTTCAGTTGATTTTATCTAAGGCTGTGGCTGGAAGTCATTTGTAGTTATTGTGTTTCTCTTCAGTGATTCTGCTTGTTAACAGCAGGTGTTCATCACTAATGCTCAATCATAACTTAATTAATCACTTAATTGTGTCATTAACTTTAACTCTGCTTCAGTGTTACTTTAACACTATATAGAGAGGGACCATATGTAATCAGAGCAGAGTTGGTTTAACTGTTTGAGTTATGATACCAAAACGTTGTATTTTAAGTATTGTTAAGTTATTGTAACTTAACATAACATTTTATTAATGACAACATTAGAATTTACATTGTAGTTAATAGTGATTGTTATTAGAAAACAGGTAAAACTGAAGTCATTTTTGCACCGTATATTTGCGCCAACACAAGCAGAAGAAATTTCTCTTAAATTTACACATTTATGAATTAAGCAGAAATACAAAGTTCTGTCTTAAAACTCTAGATGGCGCAGCCTGATAGGTCATTTAACTCAACCTGCTCGTAATCACATCATTCCCTATAGGGCACAGCTGATTCAGTAGCCAATGAGGTTGCATGCTCAAACTTCAAAATACTTGGGTAGCATTTGCCTTAGCAGTGCAGCGCGTTTTCAGAAACCCTCCACCTTCCCCAGCTCCACCTGTATAGATCTGCTACAGGTAATTCATGTACATTATATTGTACAGCAGCAGCATGTCTTACTTACAGCAGTGTGTTATGTATGTATTGGCAGTAGTAAGTCCTGTACTTGCTCTGCAGCAGCAGCAGCGTAGCAGATCTATTCCGCCAAGTCCAAACATATCAACATTTTCATGCCCATTACCATGTCAAACACTCAAGACAGTTGTCATGACAGAATGTTTATTAATTTAGCAGAATTTAGCAGAATTCATGATGGCCAATTATTGTTTTCAAACAGGTTTCTCAAAAACTCCATTTTCAATTGGTTGGATAGCCCCGCCCATTCCAAACAGATAGCCACGCCCATACTCACACCATTGGTTGTAGTTAATAGTGATTATTATTAGAAAAACAGGTAAAACTGAAGTCATTGTTTTGCACTATATAGTTGTGCCAATACAAGCAGAAGGAATTTTTCTTAAATTTACACATTTATGAATTAAGCATTTATTCATTTAGCAGAATTTATTAATTCATGAACAGTTTACACAGAAACTTCAGCTTGTGTTTCATGATGGCCAATGATTGTTTTCAAACAGGCTTCTCAAAAACTCCATCTTCAATTGGTTGGATAGCTCCGCCCATTCCAAACAGATAGCCACACCCATACTCACACCATTGGTTGAACTGCTGTTGTCTTGTGAGGCAGGTCTGAATCTTTAAGCAAACAGCAATGTTTTGATTGCACCACAGAGACAGAGTGTTTACACTTTCCAGGGGAATAAAACTACAAATTGAATAAAAGTATTTCAAGATTGATACAGGAACAGTCATGATATTTAATTTATAGGATTGATTTTACATTGTGATACATTATAATAGTAATATTTTAAGATCCAATCTTTTAAGTACCCACATCTAATACTCCATTTTTTTGATTATTTTGAGTTCAGTTGCTATTAAAATGACATAATCCTAACCCATAATCGCCACCCTTCATATCACTATCATAATGAATTATTAAAGCTTCAAAGCAAATGCTGATAGCAAAATACCATGTACAGTAAACCCTTTAATAACAAACATGCCAACATCAATACTGTACTAGACCACCTACATAATGAAAGCTTAACCCTTTGAAATGCAACCTCCTTGACTGAAATATCTATCACATTTTGCGTTTTTATTCAAAGTTTGATTTCATAGTGCACAGACCCGTTCATCCAGCAAATTCAACATTTGTGGAATGTTTTTAGATTATGGTTAACGTTTAAACACCTTCAATGCAATATCCAGAGTGGAAAAATACTTGGTTTGTACAGTACTCAAATATATGTTGTTGTTTGTGCCTCAAGGAAAACTGTGGCTTTTATTAGCAAGATGGCACATATCGCAACAGTAATCCAATGGCAAACCTCCAAAAACATTAAAATAGAACTGAGATCATTAGTTTTGCAGTCGGCTCTACAGTCAAACGCATTGAGTCAAACATTAGCAACACTTGCTGCTGCATTTAGTTTTCATGGCTGGACTCATTGTGCTAGTTGCTCGGTTTACAACCTCTAAAGCTTTGAACTGACCCTGCTCACTCCAAACCTAACGTAGGAGTGAAGTGTTTATGTAATGTACATATCAGTGCTCTCCTGATGCGTTGTTTAATGCGCTGTATTATTCATCTCATGCTGCTAAAATCATATTTCACGCCTCGGTGATCGCTCGATTACAACTCATTTAAGCAGCTCATGAAACTTCAGGCTCTCCTCTGGAACGCTCCGATCCGCCCGGTTTAACAGAACTTCTCCCCGGCAAAATCGAAAGTGTGCAGAGCAAATTGTATTACTGCTATACCCTTTTACTCTGAGAACGATGACACTGGGTCCGAAAGGTTGCAGCTCTTACTTAATGTGCGCTTTCATACCACAAATCAGCCAAAACTGTTTGTGTGAATCATATTAAATAGTTGAAGAGATTTCTTAACCTATTTGTTTCAATTTTGGGCCTTAACTTACCTTGCTGTTGTATTTTTCTTCTTAACTCATCTAGCATCAGCTCTAAGCTGCAGCCAAGCACTGTATTTCATTCGAAAAGGAATGCGGTTCTTCTCAAGCTCATTATGAAAATCTTAGCAACTAATTTAGTGTAATGTGAATGAAGTCTGTGTTTGATCACTCTTAGGAATACAGTACTCCAAAACCCACAAGCGTAATGTGTTACTCTGCCTTGGTGTACCATTTAAAACCCAGTTTTGTTCTCACGACCAGACTTGGTGACCAGACTGATGAGTAAATTATAGATCTTATAATAGACTGCGTAACTAGCTTTTTAAAGGGTGGTAAAATTAAAGCCATTAAATAGAAATGAACATCTGCTGAATGGGAAGTCGTGCTATTGTACAGGGCTTTTTTTTTTTTTTTTTTTCATTGCTGTGAAGGCCCTTTTGAGGTTACATTAAGCTTTGCAGGGAATAGTTCACTAAGAAGTTACTCAAAACCCATATTTCCTTTTTTATTGTCAAACACAAAAGGAGGCAGAATGTTCATGCTGTAGAGTTTTTACTGTTAAAAAGTTTATTATTATTATTTTGACAAAAGTAATACTTTTTTTCACCAAGGACTCATTCAATTGATAAAAATATATAATCTGCGTCTAGGTGTTATGTTACAATGGTCTTATTTTGGATTCGGTCTGTTCAAGTTTGCAGACTCAGACACTTTCATGTTGTTTGTTCTGTACTTGTTCTGCAGTAATTTGTTTTATGCAGCCTCAAACAAAAAATGGAAAATGGATAGGAAAGCCAGTGAATGAATCTAATATGCTATATATGTGTTTTTCTTTAAGGTGGCAATAATTGCTGGAAATTTTGAGCTTGCAGAGTTCATAAAGAATCACAAAGACGCTGATATTGGTAAGTTGGATTACTGCACCTTCCTTGATGTTTATGAAAAACACCTGTTTTTTTTTTTTCGTGATTACCAGAAATGTTCCTTAGCTAGATGCACATACAATGTAAATAATAAAAGACTGTATCCATGTAAATCAGATTTTTCCCCTAACCAGTCCCATTGGCAATAAGCAACAAAATACTATGATAATATGTGCATACTGAATTCCAATTGGAATATTTGAATACTGAATTGTGATTTGACATCATCACTGTTGGACATTTTGGGCCTGGTCATTTCATGCGTTTTTATTGAGCTATCTGATCTGATTTGTTAAAGGGTTAGTTCGCCCAAAAATGAAAATTTTGTCATTAATTACTCACCCTCATGTTGTAACACCCGTAAGACCTTCGTTCATCTTCAGAACACAAATTAAGATATTTTTGATGAAATTTGAGAGGTATATGACTAGGGCTGGGCGATATATTGCATGAGATTGTCACGCGCATTTTGTCAGTAAAGCCGGTTCCCTGATTACCGCGAAATCGCCATCACCTGCTTTCAAATGAAGCGGCATTTAATATACAGAGCCGTAGTTCACTGACAAGCTACGCAGTATCGCGTTCATTATCGAAGATGAATCGCCTTCGATAATGAACGCGATATTGCGTAGCTTGTCAGTGATCTACGGCTCTGTCTATTCAATGGCGCTCCATTTGAAAGCAGGTGATGGCGATTTAGTGGTAATCAGGAAACCGGCTTTACTGACGAAATGCGCGTGACAATCGCATGCGATATATCGCCCAGCCCTATATATGACTCGTCCATAAGCCCTATTCGGACGGGACTAGTTTCACAGGGGGACGTTAGAGAAATTTCTGTTTCACAGACGTACTTTGAGATTTTAATCCCGTCTGAATCTGCCATGTCTGTCTTTTTCTCACACGACCTCTGTAAAAATTCCAGAGCAAATTACCTACTGTTTTTCGTCAAACTCGGCGGTCCTCAGAGAAATCTAATCCCGTCCGAATGCGAATGTCTGTGATTTCCGAAAATGTTTTTTCCAAAACGCTTTTTCTTGTGTGTTTTGGTCAACGTGAACTACCGTACAATCTCTCGCTATCGCGCCGGTATTCAAGTTTCTGCTTTTTGCGCACCGATAATGGATGTAGATGTGTTTGGTACACTGCGAAGAAATAAAAAAAATAAATCAAGAAGAAGAGCCAAATCACGTAAACTGTTAAGACTGGCTACTGTAATATCAGTTTCAGGTAAGATTACTTTCATTTCTGCACTTAATTACATAACGTGTAAATTATATAAGTTAAAACTTTTTATTCCAGTGGGTTTATTATAAGAACCCAGTTCTATTAAATCATGATGATAAATGTATGTTTAGTTCATATGATCATACGCAATCCACGCATTCTGAACACGTGATCTTCTGAAATGCCCACATGTAAAACACAGACACTCCTACCTCGGTAATAAACACGGAGATGTTAGTCCCGTCCGAATCCGTACATAAAATCACAGACGTAGGTTGATAAGAATTGTTACTCAAACGTCGTTTGGAAAACTAGTCCCGTCGGAATAGGGCTATAGACAGCAATTTAACCGCCACTTTCGATGTCCAGAAAGGTACTAAAAACAGTCGACGTCACTGCAGTGGTTCGGACTTAATATTATGAAGCGACGAGAATACTTTTTGTGCGCAAAAACAAAACAAAAATAACGACTTTATTCAACAATATCTTCTCTTCTGTGTCATTCTCATACGCTGTTTACGTCCAGCACTTCCAGGTTCTACGTCAGAACGCCAACTCATTATTGGCAGAGGTTGTTCACGTCGCATGCGTGTGATGCTGACTCAGGAGCCAGCCAATAATGAGTCGGGCTTCTGATGTTTTCCGAATTTGTGTTCCGAAGATGAACGAAGGTCTTACAGGTGTGGAAAGACGTAAGGGTGAGTAATTAATGACTTTTTGGGTGAACTAACCCTTTAAAACGGTTCCATTTACACTTGGCCATATAAATGTGTCTCCACAAAACGAATATAAATTCCCGCTCTATATGCAAATGTAACATAATTCACATCAACAGAAGCAACAGAAATGAGCTGCATTTTATTTATTTATTTTATTTATATTTAGTCTCACTACTTGTGCACTCAAAAAAAATGAATTGTTGGATTTACTTAAAAAATAAGTGTCAAGTGGTTCCACGCAACAATATTGAGTGATTTGTACAAAAAACTATTTAGTTGAATGAACAAAAGAAATTCAAGTAACGCTGACAAAATTTCTTTGAGTAAATACAAATCATTTGAACATCACTGTTACATAATATTTATATGTGCAGTTTATTTAATAATGTTATGTTGATTACGTAAGGTGAACACATTTTTTTTTTTGAATAATCATTTAAATAAAAAGGATACAACATATCAGAATGCAGCCCCTCACCCCAAAACGCGCTCAAAAAATAACTAATTGAACAAACTCAATTGAATTGAGAACAGGAATTTCATCCTATAAGCATGTGTATATGAGTGCGCACAGCCTAAACACAGGCGACACTCTTCTGCATGATGGTAACCACAAAATGCAAAAACATTACAGAAACTACTCTAAATGTCCAACATAACTGAATATTAAACACTAACATAAACTAACAACATCTTTCCCTTTACTGAAAAACACATAAAATAACACTTTAATCCCTAAATTTACTCTCCTAATTAAGTCCCTTGCAAAGCATGCTGGGAACTACGGATCCACTGCACAGTTAGTTATGTCAACAATAATGTGTGCGTTTCACAAAGCAATGTTAAGTTGACTGAACAAACACTTACTAAGTAAAGCTGACAATACTCAATTTTAGTAGAAACAACACAGTTAAATTACGTTCATGTAGTTACATGAGTTTTTTAAGTAATGTGAACAAGGGTGGTTTGAGTGAAACTAACAACAGTGAAAGTTCATTTTTTTGAGTGTGTTTTGAGCATCTGCGACTTACTTTCAACAACCTCATGCATTTACACTTTTTCAGTTTCATTTGCAATGCATCTCAAACCACCTCTTAAAGTGTTTTGTGATTTGGATTAAAATCCATCTCTAGAAAGCATTTTGAAAGGCATTTACACCTGGTCTTTTCACTGTCGGATAGCTATCCGAGCAGAGCAAATGTTTGAAGTGACCAGGTGTAAACAGGCCCTTTAAATCTTTAAAGGGACAGGTCACCCAAAAATAAATATTTTGTCATCATTTACTCACCCTGAAGTTGTTCCAAACCTGTATGAGTTTATTTCTTCTAATGAACACAAAAGAAGATATTTTAAAGAATGTTATTAACCAGAGAGTTGATGGCACCCATTGACTACCATAGTATATTTTTTCCAACTATGAAAGTCAATGGCTACTGTAAACTGTCTGGTTACCAACATTCTTTAAAATATCTTCTTTTGTGTTCATTAGAAGCAAACCTGGAACAACTTGAGAGTAAATGATGACAAAATTTTCATTTTTGGGTGAATTTACCCTTTAAAGGGGACCTATTATGCCCTATTTCAAAAGATGTAAGAATGTGTCTGTGAAGTTTCAGCTCAAAATACCCCACAGATCGTTTATTATATCTTGTTAAATTTGCCCCTATTTGGGTATGAGCAAAAACGCAACGTTTTTGTGCATGTCCCTTTAAATGCAAATGAGCCCCCTTTCCAGAAGAGGGCGGAGCTTTAACAGCTTGCGCTTCAGTTGTTCAACAACAACAAAGCAGGAGAATCTCACGCAGCCAAAATGGCGATTGTCAGTAACGGTGTTCAGCCTTACATTGTTCAAACCGGAGTCGGACACTGATGGAGAGACTCAGGAAGAAGTTACAACTTTTAGAATGTAACTGGACGTTTCTGAATGGTTAGAGGATACATTTATGTAGTTGCTGTGGAGTTGATTCAACTCATCGACCAGCATGTGCCAGCATGTTAGTCTTTTGTGCAAATCCAGTGTTGAATCGACCCTTTAATTGATTGGCCACGGCGTTAGAACTGGCTACACTTAAACACGGAAAAAAGTCAGATTTTCATGATATGTCCCCTTTAACATTCTATCAGTGTAAGCCAAATGCCAATAGTAGTTTATAGAACAAATATAGACTTGAAATTATATACAAAACAAAGTTTGATTCATGTGTGGTTCATGCTGAATGAATTTCTGATGAATTATGTTTGATGAATATCAATACAGTGCTGCCTTGCACTCTAGATATTCTGACTGGCTGTGATTGTGTTGTGTCATGCAGCATTTTAGCTTTAAATTTGCATAGATAAATTACACATCGCTGTAAGGTCACAGTGTTATGAACACCTCTAAAGTCTTGATTATTTTGAAAATGAGTATGACCAAATAATTTAATTAATTTAAAATGCTATTCCTCTGCAAAATGCCCAAGAGAGTATCATATTTATTAAGGTGTATGATATGATCCAGTTGTCAGGCAGGCAGCTGATGCTGCAGGTGCAAAACTTGTACTATGTGCTAAAGGCTAACATAAGCTAAAATGGGCTTCCTCTATTGTTGCTAGTGAGACAAGAGACGTCATCTCAAGCGGCTCCCGTAATTATGCAGTGTTATAATGCTGGGCCTCAGCAATTTGTGCCTCTAGGGCTCCTGAAGTGGTTTACTTGAACTTATAATTGTGCTTCTGAACCTTAAGTGAACATACAAGGTCTATTTATTGTATTTAGGGTCATTCAAAGTTATTTTGCGAATGAGCAAAATGAGTTTTCATACAGTAACTATGCATATATATATATTGTGTGCAAGTGTGTGTGTGTATATCTTCCTATAAAGTCTTACTCTGTATAGTGAAGAAAAAAATCATGATCATGCATATTCGGCAGAATATTTTGGACATAAATAGATGACAAATAATTTTTTTTACCTTGCACGGCACTCTACTCCCACAGCTCTAACACGTGTAGCAGATGTCAGTGTTAATTTACCAAAAGTAAAATGCATCCCTATATTTTTCTGACACTCTCAGCCACACTCTGAGGATTGCAGTGATTGAATGCGCTCGTTTCAATTAACGGACCGCATAATCATCTGCCTCATTAAAGGCAGGGAAGGCACAACAGATTTAATTAATCATTAGACATCATTAAACGAAAGGATTTGGATAAAATGAAGTCTGCTCAGGGTAAATCAGACTTTGAAGGTCTTCACATGCCACGGATATGTTCGTGTATAATGTAGAGTGGAGATAACATGCCATAAATAACTCATTTACATATTAATTATTCATAACAGGCATTTTGCATGTACATTTTCACTAAATTCCACATGTGATCCATGTGCTTTATAAATTATGATATTTGTGATATATGTTTGCCCTTGAAGGTTGTGTACACATTGTCGTTGCACCCTATAGATGGTTTCGTGTGCTGAACCCAAGCATTCGTCTAGAGAGAGCGTTACTCAGTGGGGCTGACCTACATAAGCTACAGACCTTACAGGGAGAGGAGACTCATCCATATACACGAACACACACACACTTGCGCAGCAGCAGAATTCCTACTATTTCCTGTACTGAATTTAGGCCATTATCAAGTCCTACGCTTTTTTTTCTGATCGGAATTGTCACGTTCAATTTTTTTGTCACATTTGTCCTGGTTTTTTCCGACCTGCAATGCTAATCTTCGTCTCACCGACGTGACATAAAATTGTTAACCTGCTTATTGAGTGACATTGAGTGACTTTGATTGCTTTGTCAGTTCGTTTTCCCTCTATATTGATGTAAAATAGAAATGTGGGATAATGATTCTGGGACTACATTCTAAAAAAAAAATAAAGGTTCTTTATTGGTGTCAATGGTTCCATATAGAACCTTTAACATTCATAGAATCTTTCCATTGTACAAAAGGCTCTTTATAGTGAAAGATGGTCCTTCAGATTATTAAAATGTTCTTTACACTAAGAATAAAATGGTTCACTTAAAGTTTCTTTGGGGTAGTGTTGTCAAAAGTACCGACTTTTCTATAAGTCTATACTGAAATTTTAAAAATGTGACACTTTGAGCGCTGTTGCGCGGATTCCTAAATGCCTCTGATTGGCCATTGTGTTCACGCGCTCATCAGATATGTCTGTGATTGGCTACAATGATCAGCTCTTCAAAAACATGTTGTAAATAGACATCAATGACGCTCTTCACCAAGCGCTTACACAAACGCGCTCCAAAACACTTTCAGACACTTCCGTGTGCTTTCAAACGCTCCACTGCGTTGATCATTGGAGCCAATCACAGACATATCTGTTGAGCGCTTGAACGGCCAATCAGAGGCATTTACGAATTCGCTCAACAGCGCTCGAAGCATCACATTTTTAAAGGAACTTTTTTTAAAAGATGTAATATAAGTCTAAGGTGTCCCCTGAATGTGTCTGTGAAGTTTCAGCTCAAAATACCCCATAGTTTTTTTTTAATTCATTTTTTTAACTGCCTATTTTGGGGCATCATTAAATATGAGCCGATTTATGCTGTGCGGCCCCTTTAAATGCTGACGCTCCCTGCCCACGGAGCTCGCGCTTGCCTTAAACAGTGCCTAAACAAAGTTTACAAAGCTAATATAACCCTCAAATGGATCTTTACAAAGTGTTCGTCATGCATGCGGCATGCATGCGTCGGATTATGTGAGTATTGTATACTGTTATATTGTTTACATTGATTCTGAATGAATTTGAGGCTGTGCTCCGTGGCTAACGGCTAATGCTACACTGTTGGAGAGATTTATAAAGAATGAAGTTGTGTTTATGAATTATACAGACTGCAAGTGTTTAAAAATGAAAATAGCGACGGCTCTTGTCTCCGTGAATACAGTAAGAAACGATGGTAACTTTAACCACATTTAACAGTACATTAGCAACATGCTAACGAGACATTTATAAAGACAATTTACAAATATCACTAAAAATATCATGATATCATGAATCATGTCAGTTATTGTCGCTCCATCTGCCATTTTTCGCTGTTGTCCTTGCTTGCTTACCTAGTCTGATGATTCAGCTGTGCACATCCAGACGTTCTGCCCTTGTCTAATGCCTTGAACATGGGCTGGCATATGCAAATATTGGGGGCGTACATATTAATGATCCCGACTGTTACGTAACAGTCGGTGTTATGTTGAGATTCACCTGTTCTTCGGAGGTCTTTTAAACAAATGAGATTTATATAAGAAGGAGGAAACAATGGAGTTTGAGACTCACTGTATGTCTTTTCCATGTACTGAACTCTTGTTATTTAACTATGCCGAGGTAAATTCAATTTTTGAATCTAGGGCACCTTTAAAATGTTTCAGTATCGACTTGGTATCGAAGTCGGTACTTTTGACAACTCTACTTTGGGGAGCCCAAAATGGATCTTATAGCATTGCTGTGAAAACCTCCTTTTGGAGCCTTTATTTTTTAAGAGTGTAGCTTTTCGGAGAATAGCACTGACCTGAAGTGTAGATGTAGCGTTATGCATTTTCTTTGCTACAGCTGTCAGGTTTTCCTTATACCTTTGGGTAACAGCTCTGACATAAACACAGAGATTCCATCAGCGGAATATGGGAATCAGCAGGCTTCCGGATGTTTCAATTTGAGGCGAACGGAACCTTTGACGGAATGAACTGGCTGGCCAGCTGTGCGCTGATATTGTTTTTATAAGGTTTTGATTGAACAATCTTCAATAGTTGCACAGTTTGCCTTTGTGTCTAATGCGTCACTCAGGGAGGAAACAGGAACGGCTTGTTATTTTCATGCGCATAGTAGCAGGGGATCCTGTAATTATGTGTCACATGTTAGACCACAGCAGAGGGCACAGTGTTGGAGCTTTGATCTTCACAAATTCAAACCATTCGAGAGGGCTTTGCATTCCCAAAAGCTACCGAAATCCATTGGGTTTTGTTTGTTTACGTGCGCCAGCCACCATGCCTGTATGTTTAAAACAAGCACTGTAGTTATGTATGTAAATGTACATCCCATTTAATGCCACCCGTTGGTTGCCATGGTTCCCAAATCCGCACAATAATTGGCTTAAGGGATGCGAGTTTGCCTTGTGCGCACTTGTCGCGGTTGAGAAGCCAAGGAGGTCTTGGAGCCTGGCTTGTTATTGACTTACTTGGTAAAGCGTTTGAAATGGCGCAGTGAAACACTGAAATATTGTGTGAATTATGGGAAGGTATGCATGCGCACATGCAAACGTACACACACGCAGGCTCATATTGCATTCCGCCAGTCTATATTAGATATTCGGGCCGCTGGGAAATATAACACACCATCTTGAGTTTTAATCATGGTTTATAAACAAGACCAAATTCAAAGTATGACAGAGTGATGGATTTCAGTTCACCACCCAAGTTCAAACCTGCGCCAGCTTCGATCGGATAGGTTGAGCTCTTTAGTTTGAGGTGCAATATAATGACTATTGATTTAATGAGACGGTGGATACCAGCTGCGCTGGCCGGCCCCTCGGAGCCCTGCGGAATTGTTTGTTACGTATAAGAGTCCTTAATTGGGTGAAAATGTCTATTCATTTTAGCTTCGTTCTGGATGTGCGGAGGATTTAGAAATTGCTGACACATATGAAAGGATGTTTTCTTTATCAGGAACGATTAATCAAAGCAAGGGCGATCGGCACTTTTCTGGGTTTTTTAATGGCGTGAACAAAGAGAGGAAGAATGAGAAGAAAGCAAAAAGAAACAAGAAGCTGTCCGCAGAGAGTTATCACACAGGGTTTGCGGTGGGTTGTTTTAAAGTGGAGCTTGTTTTATTTTGAATCATAGCCATATCACAACTGCTCCTTGAAAGCACATTTACAGCTCCCCCTGGGAACCAGTTTCGAACGATTTTGCTGTGTTATTTCTTGTGTATGAGTTAAGTTAGATATAAGAAGCTGTCAGTTTGGTCATTTTGCTGGCTCATTAGAGCACGGAGATGGAATTTAGATTTCTAATGAAGCACAAATTTTTACTGTTTCACTCTGTCCATACCTGCATCCCTACAAGTTGTCTAATAAGCAGTATACATTGGGAGTTAAACAGTGGGGTCCAAAAGTCTGAGACCATATTGAAAATTTGGGATTTTTTTTTTTTTTAATTTAAATCTGGAAATAAACATTATCCCCTGGTTTCACAGACTAAAATGCATGTTTGAGCTGTTTTAACTGAAAGCAACTTGCACTGACATATCTTAAAATATGTCAGCACCATTGTTTTGTCTCAAGATGCACAGATGGTTTTTTTTTTCTAAGGCACAATTATAAAAGCTACTTAAAGGGTTAGTTCAACCAAAAATGAAAATTCTGTCATTTATTACTTACCCTCATGCCGTTCCACACCCGTAAGACCTTCATTAATCTTCGGAACACAAATTAAGATATTTTTGATCAAATCCGATGGCTCAGTGAGGCCTCCATATGGAGCAATGACACTTCCTCTCTCAAGATCCATAAAGGTACTAAAAACATATTTAAAGCAGTTCATGTGAGTACAGTGGTTCAATATTAATATTATAAAGCGACGAGAATATTTTTGGTGTGCCAAAAAAAAACTAAATATCGACTTATTTAGTGATGGCCGATTTCAAAACACTGCTTCAGGAAGCTTCGGAGCACAAATGAATCAGCGTGTCGAATCATGATTCAGATCGCGTGTCAAACTGCCAACGGCTGAAATCACGTGACTTTGGTGCTCCGAACCGCGGATTCGACACGCTGATTCATCTGTGCTCCGATGCTTCCTGAAGCAGTGTTTTGAAATCGGCCATCACTAAATAAGTCGGGGTTTTTTTTTGTTTTTTTTTTGCCGCTCGAAAAATATTCTCATCACTTTATAATATTAATATTGAACCACTGTACTCACATGAACTGATTTAAATATGTTTTAGTACATTAATGGATCTTGAGAGAGGAAGTGTCATTGCTCCCTATGGAGGCCAACTAAAATACCTTAATTTGTGTTACGAAGATTAACGAAGGTCTTACGGGTGTGAACGGCATGAGGGCAAGTAATAAATAACAGAATTTTCATTTTTGGGTGAACTAACCCTTTAAATGTCCTAATTAAACTAAGGCTTAATCTAAGCCTTGTTTGTGAAACCAGGCCTACAAATTATGAGGTAAAAGGATAATTTTGCACTTTATTTAGGTCAGTAATCAAATTTAGTTTTAATTATTTAATTATTTTTGTTATTTTTGCTTTTTGATGTAATAATAATAAAAATTAAATAATTTATTAAATTATGTAAACAATAAGTAAGTTAGTTTTTCAATGAACACTCATAGTTCCTCTTGAAATGGCATTTTTGAGTGATATTCTTTGGAAATGTACCAAATGGCAGTGATTAGATCCGATGTTGAAGAATCGATTACCGATTATGTACAAAAGTTTGAATATCAGTAGCAAACATCTGTCAAACAGTGTTATTTATATAATATTGCAGTATTTATTCATATTTTTAATTAACTTTTTATATGTTCACTTTTTAGTTTAATTAGTTTGTTTTAGTCATTGTTTTTTAATTTGTTTTTGTTTTTGCTTTAGTACTTTTTTCTCATTTTCTTTGAAGTTTTGTGAGTTTAAGTTTTCAGCTAATATTTATATTTTATTTTATTTCAGATTTATTTCAATTAACGAAAAAAAGAATCGTTTTAGTTAACGATAACAATACCTATATTTATCAGTTAAACTAATCTAAATGAATGTGACATTCACCACAAATTTGAAGTTCATGTCAGCTTAAGTTAATTTTTAAATTCAATTTTTATGCTCTATTTTTTCATTACAATGTAATGCAAAATAAGGATTTTGATATGATAAGGATTTTCACTAGCAGTCTCAGACTTTGGGATCTCACTCCACATCCATTAGGATCAACTCCATATCCATCTATATGCTGATGACATCATACCCTGACACAGATTTTAATATGCAAGAATTCCTTCCTCCTTGTTTCCTCAAAAATCTTTTTTCATCTCATTCCAAAAAATGGGAGGGGGGATAAAAAGAGAGAGAGAGGGAGAGAGAGGCAATTGTGAATTTCTAGTGTGAAAGGAAGGACAGCCCACATACATGGGAAACGGGAGAATTCACAACCCGACAACTTGCACTGACTAATTTAGACATCCATCCCTGAGTTGCTTAGCAACACTCGGGGGCTTGATTCCCATACAGCTGTTTTGGTTAGCCGACAAGGGTTAAAATCCCTAATCAATAACTTCTCTTCAGCGCTTCAAGTTAATTCAAACATCTTGATTGCGCCGTTCGGTGGGCGGTCGCCAGCGATTTTTAAAAACACTTCTGATGGTATCGCGAGCCACTGATGGGCTGAACTTGAAGGATTTTGGGCGGATTTTTGTGTTTATCCCAGTACTTTGTCTCATAATGGTGGTGTTTTGAATCAAATTATCCCAGCATGGTCCTGTCAACCAGCTGATTCAACAACACACTCCAATCAGTCTTCTGCCTTGTCTACCTAGAGGAATCCAGATGGGGGAGGCTTCAACTGATAGTACAGTGAATGATTTGGTGAGGGTAAAGAGTGATGAGGAGAGAGAGAAAGGGGGGCGGGACGAAACGGAAAGAAACGGAGCCCGAGCGAGAGAGTTAGTGTGTACGTGTGCGTGTCAGCGAGAGAGAGAGAGTACTGAGCGAAGAAACGTGCGAGGCTTGTGCACTCTGCCGTTTCCTCTCGCAGTCACAGACGGCATCATGTGGAGCGGGCACTGTCACCACAGTGCTTGCCTTCTCCGTAACCCTCTCCGTTGTGCTTCGCTGACCGAGGAACCCCAGTCCAGGAGAACCTGACCTTCTGTTTCCAAGTTCCTCAAGGCGAAACGGACATTTCAAGGGAGTTATTGAGCAATAAACTCAGAGGAGATATGAAGTCTTTACTGAATGCCTTTAAGAAAGAAGGTAAGAGGTGATTTTTTGTTTTTGTTTTTGAGGGTCTAGAGTAGGGGTCTCCTGACCTTTGGTGACTTCTGTTCCATGCTTAAAAGTCTAGCTGTAGGTGTTCAGACTTTTCTTAGGTGAGGAAAAAGTGTGTTTGAGCTCTGTTATTATATATTATGTCAGATTACAAAAATGAAACGAAAGTTGAAGACAAGAGTGAATTATTCTGAGGTGGAAAGAACATCACTGTGACTGCGAGAGAGTCATTTCTGTCTTCAAGGAATTCAATCAACTTCACGTTGAGAAATTTTAACACTGCATTTTCCTTCCTGAAGTTCCTCAACATGTTTGTTATACCTTTCATACAGTTTGGTTTAGTGGAATTGTTAGAATTGGAATGCTGCAATTGGAATGTCGCCACTTTGATTTCACTTGTTTGAAGGAAATGACTGTTTCATCAGCGTTCCAAAACCAGCGTGTTCCGGCAGCCAATGTGCTTGTGATGTCATAGGCTTCAGTTGGTGCCAGAAAAACCCTGTTTGTTGTGCTCTCTGGGGCTGCCCATATAAAACAACTAGTTTCATTTTGTGACATTATCAATGCTGGTTTCTGGTTATTGGCAAGTTTCATGTGTCATCACCTGCCACATCAGCGGGGGGCTGGGTGGATTTCTTCACGGCTTGTGGGGGTTGGGTTTGAACATTAGTGTCGTAATGATCCCTCTACAGTAGCCTTTTAAATAATGAACGGGAGCATATGTACCTCTGAGACTCCAACGAAAACCTTCCATGACAGCGAAGGTGATCTAACGCTCCAAGTTGCCATTACGTCAGCACGTTAATGAACAGGGGGAGTCTGTGTGTTTAGCGGCGTAATTCTCCTCTATGCTTCTCCTGGGTTCTTTTTCAGAATATATTTATAGCGTTTGTCTCACCCAGCCAGTGATATCTAGTTCATGCGTGAACTGTGTCTTTCAGCGGCCTAGTGTTTCCGAGAATCAAGCTTCTTTGGATAAACATCTTCCTGGACCACCTTTAACATGGCAGCGGATAAATAAATATAGGCATTCATCATGCATACAGCACAAACTGAGAACTCAAGGGAATATTGTGGAGATAAGGCTTCATCTGGCCCTGAAATTTGTGTATACACCTTGGAACCACAGAAGTTGGCTGCTGTGGGTGTATGTCTCTGGAGACATTGTGATCAGCATGTTCGTGTTGTTCAAGAAACCAAAAACACGTTGTTTACTCTATTAAAGGAATATTAAGCTGTAACTTTGATTTCCGCAAGAAATGTATTTGACTCATCTCTCAGTTTGGAAGAAAAAAAGAGATGCAACCAGTAAAGCTTTTAAAAAGTCAATGGGGCGATGAAGTAAACGTTGTAGCTGAAGTGTGGAGTTTTTGCACCAAACTGAGCTGCAAAAAAGATTGTTTTCAGACCACATACACACAGTGTTTTGAGTTTTGAGGGGACCTACAAATAGCGTAGCCTTTGCATATTATCCTTAGTACTCTACTGTTGAAAAGGTTTTTTTTTTTTTTTTGAGAAATAATACTTTTATTCAGCAAGGATGTATTACATTTATTAAAGGTGTCAATTAAGTTAAAAATATTGTTTGTACTTCAAGTAAATAATGTTCTTTTGAAGTTTCTGTCCATAAATTAAAAAAAAAAAAAAAAGTATCACACTTTCCAGAATATTATCAAGCAGCACAACTGTTTTTAACATTGATTATAATAATAATAAATTATTTTTGATCACCAAATCAGCATATTAGATTGATTTCTGATACCAAAAATGTATATGTTTACATGGTGCAAACTTCACCCAGAGGAATACATTAGTAAATGATAAAATCCATTGTCCTAGAAAAGTAAGCGTACTTCAAAAAGAGTGATTTAATATATTTACACATCAACTAACTAATAACCATTTTTGAAAGAAACATTACTGAATATATCAGTATTACTGTCCCTAATGCTTCCAGTTTGCAAATATGCATTTTGTGATTGCAGTTAAATGTTGACAGCATTTATTATCTTTGGTTAATGTTGATTTATCAATATACTTGAAATTTTAAAATGTATTAATATATAAAATTAACCCTTATTAAAACATACCGGGAAAGTATTGTTTATTGTTCGTTCGCGTTAGCTGTTGCATTAGTTAAAAGTTGAAGGATTAGTTAAAATTAAAATTCTACTCACCCTCAAGCCATGCTAGGTGTATATGACTTTCTTATTTCTGATGAACACAATTGGAGTTATATTAATAAATATCCTGACGCATTTGTGAACGGGACAAACGTGTTTGAAGCTCAAGAAAGTGCATCCATCCATTATAAACGTACTCCACGCGACTCTGGGGTGTCAATAAAGTCCTACTGAAGTAAAGCGATGCGTTTGTGTAAGAAAAATATCCATATTTAACACATTATAAAGTAAAATATCTAGCTTCTGCCATATCTATCGTTCTTACATATATAAAGCATAATTGATGCGACTTCGGTTACTCTTTTTTCATAAGTTGAATACAGAAAGCGTATGATGGAGTGTAAGCGTTTGAACGGCGAGAGGCGTTACACTTTCTTCCTAAGTTGAATACTGTGACGAGCAGGGCGGGCGAGAGCCGTGAGGGAACGGCGCGAGGCCGGTGACGCAAGTGATAATGAGCATCACCTGGGAGGCACACCGGCCTTGAGTCTCTCACGGAGGAGCTCCGGGAGCATAAAAGGAGGAGCGACGACCGTGAAGGACGAGAGAGGACCAGGCCTGGACTTTATTTTATGTTGTATTATGTTTGTGTGGCCGGCAGACGTCCGCGAGGGTCTGCCGGCATTACTTTCGTTTTGTATTTGTTTATTTTGAAGTAAAGTTTTGTTGAATGTTCGCCGATTCCCGCCTCCTTCTTCCCATATTTACGAACTGTGTTACAAATACATAAGGCGGTCTGGCGGAAGCTAGATATTTTACTTTATAACATATTAAATATGGATATAAACACAACGCTTTGCTTCAAAAGGCCTTTATTAACCCCCCCAGAGTCGTGTGGAGTACGTTTATGATGGATGGATGCACTTTCTTTAGCTTCAAACATGTAGCCCCCATTCACTGCCATTATAAAGCTCGGATTAATATAACTCCGATTGTGTTCATCAGAAAGAAGAATGTCGTATACACCTTGGATGGCTTGAGGGTGAGTAAATCATGGGAGAATTTTCATTTTAAAGAACTAATCCTTAAACATGTTGAACCTTATTGTAAACTATTAACACATTTATTGAGCACACTTAAAGGTGCTAAAGAGGATGTTTTGTTTTATACATTTTTGCAATATTACTTGAAACTGTCTTTACTAACTGATAAAAGACTATTTATTAGGTGCACTGAAAGGAATAATATTAATATACATCATCTGTGCATGAGGTAGGGCCTTAAAAACATCAGCCAATCGTTTACGCGATCATCGCGTAAACGATTGGCCCTCTGGCTTGTCAATCACTGCCATGACGTTCCTTGTGAGAGACGTGCGGCTGCGCTCCAGTAACTTTCCACACTCCACAGGCGCCGCATGCAATGTTTTTGTCAGGAGACAGGAGTAACAACTGCAGATTATGAGTTACCTGCGGTGAGTCCGACATAATGAATCCACTAACACGACACAGCGAATGCCGGTGGTAAACACTCGTGTTCCAATACTCGTGCACGAGTTTTGGGAGGCGTTCCCTCGAAATGAGCTGTGAAGGAGGGGGGTTGTTCTTACGCATGCGCTCATTTCAAAACCTCACTAACAGTCTTTGGTTTCTCAGTCGACGAAAAGATCCTCTTTAGCACCTTTAACCAGGAATGTTACTTTAACTAGAATTTGACCGTGTATTTGTGCAATAATGTCTTGATTTGAGTTCTGACAGCTCACAAAATAAATTGAACAGCGACAAATTTATACATTATTCAATAAATGAGCATCAAACTGAGTGATTTGAACTTGATGAGAAGACTGTGTTTGGTCTTTTTAAAGTTCTTTATGCGAGTAAGAAGCCGAAGTGCCGTCTAGCAGCTTGTACTTGAACACTCGTTACAGTGCTCTAATTATTTCCACTTACAATGGAATGAAGGACACCTAAAAAAGCTGAACTACTTTGATGCTTGTGGAGTACTTGAAAGTCCACTTCACACTTTGCATAAACAGTCTTTTCTATTCTTTTCCTTTAATCACTCTCTTTCTTTCTGTCTCTCTCCCAGTGCCTTTCCGGGAGGCTCCGGCAGGCACGGGTCGGAGCAGGCCGCTGCAGCAAACGCCGCCGCAGCACCAGGGTAGGAGCACGCTTGCTGCCCCACGTGTGCTGCTCCGCTCCAACAGCGACAACAACCTGAACGTCAACAAGCTACCGCTGGACCGCTCTCGCTCGCCCTCTCCTGTCGCCTCCCCCCTGCGCAGCCTCTTGCCCCGCCACCCCCAGCAGATGCAGAACAGCCCCAATGGCACGGTGAAGACCATGGCCCGGGGGGGACGCTCTGCCCGAAGCCGTTCCCCTTCCCTGGGCCGACTGGGGGAGGGAGACGCCCGGAGACAGACCCCGCAGCGCCACAGCAGGTCAGTGGCCATCCTAGAAGCGAGCGATAGGACTGATTTTTGAGGACAACTGTCAACATGCCC
The DNA here is from genome assembly GCF_018812025.1 of Megalobrama amblycephala. Taxonomy (NCBI): domain Eukaryota; kingdom Metazoa; phylum Chordata; class Actinopteri; order Cypriniformes; family Xenocyprididae; genus Megalobrama; species Megalobrama amblycephala. The sequence continues at coordinate 16,430,255 of NC_063058.1, forward strand.
ATGTCTGACTGTGTGTCCACTTTTGTGTGGGTCCCTCATGTCCGGGCTAGAGTGTGTCCCTTTCTGTGAGGACAAAGTTTTTTTTAACTATTGCCACCAGAGGCCCTATTTATGGCAAATCTGTGTTGTTTTTATAAGGCCATGTGTGAATGCAAATAGGTCAAATGTTGGGAATTGGTGTATGGGAAGAGGACTGGGCTGCAGAGATTTTCATAAAATGTACTTTTTGGAGTCTTTTAGGATATTAAATCAGTATGGAAGCTTGTTTCTACCGTGGAGTAAAAAAAAAAAAAAAGTAATTGCGACTTTTTTTTCTCACAATTGCGAGTTTGTTTCTCACAATCCTGTAGTTTACATTTCACAGTCCTGACTTTTTTTCTCAGAATTCTGAGTCTTGCAATTGCGACTTTTTTTTTCTCTCTCTCGAGTTTACATCTTGCAATTTTTTACATTTTTTTTTTTCACCATGGAATAGGAGATAAAAAGGTAATTGTAACTTTTTAGTGCACAATTATGAGGAAAAAAGTCCAAATTGTGAGATTGGATTTTTAGAATTTACAAAAAAGTGCTGGGTTAAAACAACCCAAGTTGGGTTGAAAATGGACAAACCCAGCGATTGGGTTGTTTTAACCCAGCAGTTGGGTTAAATGTTTGCCAAACATTTCATTTTAAGCAAGCAATACAGTATTTTTTAAACAATTGTTGAATTAAATAAAACTACCCAGCAGGTTGGGCAAACATTTAACCCAACCGCTGGGTTAAAACAACCCAACTGCTGGGTTTGTCCATTTTCAACCCATTGTTTTTAACCCATCAATTTTTAGTGCACAATTAGAACTTATTTTACCTTATTTTTTTATTCCCATAAATCCCTTTTAATCCTTTAATTATTTAATAAATTTAAATAAAAAGCAATTACAATGACTTTCTTTCTTGTGTAAAACGTATATAAGATATTCTGAAGAATGATTAAACTGTGTTAACAGTTAAAAAAAACATTGGACCCCACTGACTTTAATTGTATGGACCAAAAAAAGACGCATTATTCAAATTACCAATATTTTAATATAGAAATTCTTATAGGTTTGGAATTAGATGATGGTGAGCAAATGATGCAAATTTTAATTTTGGGGTGAATTATTGCTTTAAATGCTTTAATTCAGGTGTTAGATACAGTCTGCAACATGTACTGGGGATGTAGTTTAGCAGGAAGTAAAACAAATCCTATAATTATACATTCATTGTGGAATACAACAAAAAATATCCTATTGAGTGAATATTTAAAGAAAGAGGAAAAAGTAAACGTTGTTCAGTGGGTTTTTTTTAATGAACAGTCCTTCCCTTGGCGGCGTATTGAATAATGAATAAACTATTAACTTTTAAAGTGCATTGTATTTAAGATAAAAAGACATTTTGAAACATCCTATAGTTTCTTTTACATAAATATGACTTTTATATACGTTTGAAAAGGGTAAATCTTAAAAATAATACATATTGAACAATATTCGAAATTAGTAAAGGAATGGTTCACCCAAAATTAAATTCACACAAAGCTATTGTATGGCTTCAAAACACTTGGTATGGACTTCTTTTTATGCAAAATAACATTATAAATATTCCTTTTTGAAACTTAAAAAAGCCCCATTTAATGTAAAGAGCAACTGGACCATTCTTCAAAATTTCTTCTAGTTTGTTCCACAAAAGAAAAAGTCATACAGTCATTTGGAACTACATGTGGGAATAAATGATGCCATAATTTCAATTGCAGCATTAGAAGACTATTACTGTACCTTGTGGTGAAAGACTATCTGGTGCATCTGTGTGTGATGGTACCTATGAAACCCATGAGGTTTGCTAATGGCCTTGAAAAGAGACAAATATTTGGACATCCGTCAGTAAAATAACCCGATCAGCCAGGGTTTGGTTGCATTTGCGATGCAACATGCACCTGATCCAGGATGGGATTGGACAAATGCCCAGACTGTTGTTTTTTTTAGCTTTGTGACTTTGGGTGCAGCAGCGCATAATACAAAGGTGCAATATGGAGACTTGGCAAACAATTAGGCCACAGAGAGAGGCAAGAATCTGCTCGGAAAGATAGAGAGCATGTGTGTGTGTGGCCATGCATATATATATATATATATATTTATATTTCCCTGTGAGTGAATGCATGCGTGGGTGCTCGTCGTGTAGTGAAAGTTCAGCATGCATGTGTGCATGAGTGTGTGCGCGCTTGTGTGCGTCTGCTCGCATACATGTGTGTCGGTGGGTGTGCGAATCTTGTCACTCAACAGGGGTTCTTGCGCGAGAGCAGGCTCGGTACAGTAAGTGGGCCAGGCCAATTACTCACTTCCACTGCACAAAACTCTAATTAGATGTCATTTTAAAAAGGAAGAATTAACTCCTCTGGTATTTGACCCTGTTCTCCTCTCATTTCTCACGCTGCAGCCTATATAGATTCGTTTGTTGTGCTAGACGTGTATTACGATGCCATTTGCAGATAAAAAACGCACAACAACCCAAAACAAAGACTAAACAGCTGGTCTTTCGGCTCCAAAACCGGGGACTTCGATTCCAGCTAGTGCCAGCGATGAACCCATGGAAATATCATTGGCTCTCGTGCCTGCATGTGCAGCTCAAATGGAACGCCATCCCTTAGTTACAGCAGCAGTTGCTATGGCTATGTCCGTATGGTGTGTGTATATGTGTGAGTGTGTCACTTTCAGTTGGTGTCTATGTGTCTTCGATGTGGCTTCTACTCCATAGTGTATTAGATAATGTGGCTGCTCTTCAGAGGCTCAGAATGGAACTGAAGCAGATGTAGTCAGTTGTAGCGTCATATTGCCATTTGTCAACTATAAACAAGGGAAATACGAGACTCTCCGTCTCGTGCCAGTAAAGGTCATGTTGTAGAGACACCACGCTGCTTGTTCAGAGTTGTTTGAAAATGCTGATATGTTTTGAAGACCTACTGCATAAAAAAGTACTGTGTTTTTTACATTTAGGTATTTATAGAGTCCTTTGAGCTCTCTCTCTCTCTCTCTCTCTCTCTCTCTCTCTATATATATATATATATATATATATATATATATATATATACACACACACACATATACATATGTATATATATATATATGTGTGTGTGTGTGTGTGTGTGTATATATATATATATATATATATATATATATATATATATATATATATATATATATATATATATATATATATATATATATATACAGTACAGTCCAAAAGTTTGGAACCACTAAGATTTTTAATGTTTTTAAAAGAAGTTTCGTCTGCTCACCAAGGCTACATTTATTTAATTAAAAATACAGTAAAAACAGTAATATTGTGAAATATTATTACAATTTAAAATAACTGTTTTCTATTTGAATATATTTCACAAAGTAATTTATTCCTGTGATGCAAAGCTGAATTTTCAGCATCGTTACTCCAGTCTTCAGTGTCACATGATCCTTCAGAAATCATTCTAATATGCTGATCTGCTGCTCAAGAAACATTTAATGTGTACAATTGTACAAAATATTTGTGTACAATATTTTTTTTCAGGATTATTTGATGAATAGAAAGTTCAAAAGAACAGTGTTTATCTGAAATCTAATCTTTTGTAACATTTTAAATGTCTTTACTGCCACTTTTGATTGATTTAATGCATCCTTGCTGAATAAAAGTATTCATTTCTTTAATTTCTTTTCAAAAAAATAAAAATAAAAATTCTTACTGACCCCAAACTTTTGAACGGTAGTGTATAATGCTACAGAAGCTTTGCATTTCAGATAAATGCTGTTCTTTTGAACTTTCTATTTATCAAGGAATCCTGAAAAAAAAGTACACAACTGTTTTCAACATTGAAAATAATCATAAATGTTTATTGAGCAGCAGATCAGCATATTAGAATGATTTCTGAAGGATCATGTGACACTGAAGACTGGAGTAACGATGCTGAAAATTCAGCTTTGCATCACAGGAATAAATTACTTTGTCAAATATATTCAAATAGAAAACAGTTATTTTAAATTGTAATAATATTTCACAATATTACTGTTTTTACTGTATTTTTAATTAAATAAATGTGGCCTTGGTGAGCAGACGAAACTTCTTTTAAAAACATTAAAAATCTTAGTGGTTCCAAACTTTTGGACTGTACTGTATATAATTTTTTTTATTTTTTTGGTCCTAAAAACATATTTTAAGGAACACTTTCTACTTCTTCCTTAATTAGCATAATGGATTTCAAATTAGCAATTTTTTACTCAAGAGGTTTTAAAAATGGGTATTATAAAGCACATTTCTTTTCATTCTTTGTCATTAAAAATAGAACAACTCGGACAGGTCTCGGACAAGTTGAATAACAGTACTGTTGAATATGCATCCTGTAGCTTGAACCCTATATCCTGCAACATACTAATCAAATAAACAATACTCACAGCCAGACCCCGGTAAAATTACCGGTGTTTAATGAACTCCTGCAGAGTTAAATGAAGCCCGATTTAGACTGAACTAAGTTTAACTCTATAGCTGTCAATATAAACATGATTTCTCTGTATGAATTTGCAACTGTGCGCTAGCCAAGTGTTTGCCGTAGCAGCTATTCTGCCACTGTGGTCATATTTTGATTGTTGCGTCAAAATTTTAAAGATGTTGAGACCTTATTTCCTTCAAGCTTGATTAAAAATAGACCTGTGGATGTGACTATACGTGCAGCGCTTGAACCGATTTCTAACACTTACTGGCCTTGTTTCCTTCCTCCCTGTTTTGCATAAATACCTCAGCCCACATTAACTCTTTTTTGCTTTTTTTTCTCCAAAAATAAGATGCGAAGCGCAGCTTATGTAATTGTCTTTGGATGAAGCTGGATAAGAAAGCTTCGCTGCTCGCTTGACAGCTAGTTGCATTGGCAGACCGGTTGGCTGCCATAGGCGCTGCTCTAAATGAGTAAGCCACTCATTTATGGTTTGCTGAAATATGCTTGTTTTTCTTCCAGCTGGTGTAGATTCTGTACGTGAGGCCATTTGAAAGCTGATTATTAGATATCGGCAAGCAATGTAAGCAAATTCGGATTTCTGTTGCAGAGTGTTTTGCACTTATTCATGTAACTACAGTTGGTGGCAAGGAGGGATAGTGAAAGGTATTTTTGAAGCTTAAATGATTGTTGGGGTCATTTGTGCTTAAATCTGATTGGCTGAACAGATTTGCTGCAGTTTGCAGCTGAGAGTTAACACTTAAAATGTGGCACAGTGTGCTGTTTGTATCATATTATTTTATTATTTTCTCACAGGTGTTGCAGGTTATGTTACCACTTTTAGTACTCTCCATTTATCATCACAATTTTCGCATGTTTCATTTTAAAAAACAGGTGTATCTGTTTAGGGCTGTTTAGCGTGTGAACACTTTTTTGGGCTCCAAAAAAAGCATATCACATCTGTATCATTTTCGTCAAGCTTTGTTATGTAAGAAGGCTAATCTAGGTGTGTTGACTTTGGGCGCTGACATTGAGAGGGTCTCAGTGGAGGCTTAAAAAAGCAGAAGGCACGTAGAGGGCAAATGTAGGTGCTTTGTCCCAATTTCATCTGCTCCTATAGGCTGAAGTCGCCAGATGCCACAGGGACCTTGACAGGTTGAAAGGTAGGGCAAGTCATATGTGAACATGAAGTTGCTTGTATGGCGCCATATGATTTTTTATACGTACAGTATGGATAGCTGTGTTTCATGATAACAGAATTCAGGTTTGTGAATAGACTATGTTTATCTTTATGGCCAATTTCAAATGTGTCTTTTTATCCTATATATGGTAATAAGGTAATAAAAGGTAGTTAGATCATTTTGTCATTTATATGTGTGTGTGTGTGTGTGTGTGTGTGTGTGTGTGTGTGTGTGTGTGTGTGTGTGTGTGTGTGTGTGTGTGTGTGTGTGTGTTGTGTGTGTGTGTGTGTGTGTTTAATGACATAACATTACCTTTTTTTCAAATAAGGAGACATGAACTACTGTTGGTAGCAAACTTTCTGTGCTTTTTCTGTTTTGATTAAAAAAAAAAAAAAAATAGAAAGGAGAAAAAAATGTAGTTTTTAATTAATTAATTTTTAAAAAGCCATCTGAAATTTATTTGCATTTGGTCATCCTCCACTTTTTTTTTATTTGACCAAAACATCTATTTTTTTTTTTTTCAGTTTAAAATAAAAAAATAAAAAAATTAAATACATTATTTTATTTTATTTATTTTCTTAAAAGTCATCTGAAATTGATTTGCATTTTTTTTGACCAAAACATCTGTTTTTTCTGTTTTAATAATAATAATAATAAAAAAATTAAAAAAATATGATTTTATTTTATTTTATTTTATTGATTTGCATTTGGCCATCCTCCACTTTTTTAATTTGATCAAAACGTCTATTTCTTCTGTATTAATAATAAAAAAATTTAAATAAATGATTATTGTATTTTTTTAAAAGCCATCTGAAATTGATTTGCATTTGGCCGTTCTCCACTTTTTTAATTTGACCAAAACATCTATTTTTTTCTGTTTTAATAATAATAATAATAATAATAATAAAAATATGATTTTATTTTATTTTATTTTATTTTATTTTATTGATTGTGCATTTGTTTGTTTTTTCTGTATTAATAATAAAAAAATTAAAATAAATGATTATTGTCTTTTATTTTATTTTATTTTATTTTATTTTATTTTATTTTATTTTATTTTATTTTATTTTATTTTATTTTATTTTTTAAAAGCCATCTGAAATTGATTTGCATTTGACCGTCTTCCACTTTTTTAATTTGACAAAAACATCTATTTTTTTTTCTGTTTTAATAAAAAAAATGTAAAAAACATGATTTTATTTTATTTTATTTTTTTAAAAGCCATCTGAAATTGATTTGCATTTGGCCGTTCTCCACTTTTTTTAATTTGACAAAAATTAATAAGTTAATAAGTTAATAATTGTTTTAATAAAAAAAAAAGTAAAATACATTATTTTATTTATTTATTTATTTATTTATTTTTTTAAAAAGCCATTTAAATGTTTAATTTGACCAAAACATCTATTTTTTCTGTTTTAATAATAATAATAATAATAATAATAATAATAAAAAATATGATTTTATTTTATTTTATTTTTATTTTATTTAATTGATTTGCATTTGGCCGTCCTCCACTTTTTTAATTTGATCAAAACGTCTATTTCTTCTGTATAAATAATAAAAAAAATTAAATAAATGATTATTTTATTTTATTTTATTTAATTTTTTAAAAGCCATCTGAAATTGATTTGCATTTGGCCGTCCTCCACTTTTTTAAATTTGACCAAAACGTCTATTTTTTCTGTTTTAATAAAAAAAATAAAATGCATGATTATTTTATTTTATTATATATATATATATATATATATATATATATATATATATATATATATATATATATATATATATATATATATATATATATATATATATATATATATATATATAGAAAAGCCATCTGAAATTGATTTGCAGTTGGCCATCCTCTAGCCTCTCTGTGAAGCTGGGCCTGCATTTATAAGTTAAAATGAAAGCATGGAAAATAACAATATGTGCCTCCGAGATTATGCATGTCATCATCGAAAACTGGATGTTCTTTTGCAGTGAGAGTTACGTTATTTTTAGTTCCATCGCACCCTCATTAACACCTTCATTAACAACATCGTCGGGACTGTTTTTTGTTGAGTCCTTAATGTCAGCATTTTTCTGCAGAACAAGTTTTTTTGGATAGGAGCCATCTGCTCCTTCTGAGTGGGTAGAGTCACCTTAGGACAGGGCTCAGCTGCTTTATAGAGGTGATGTTTCCTGTGAGCCGTCACTGGATAAGTTAATGATTCAGCCTGGCCCAGGGCAAGAGTCGAAATCTCTGCTTGTATGAAACATGTCTAGAAGCACATCTTGGCTTTAATGTATATTGATGATGTCTATCCAGCAGAGGGAGCCCTTTTACTTTTAATAGCTGTGGTCTAGTATCCTAGTGCGCCTCAATGCTTACCACAGACATTGCTAGACACTGTCACCTCTTAAAATCAGCGATTAAACTCTCAACTTTTTATTTTAATATTTTAAATAATATTAAATATTTTAATATATGTAATATATATATATATGACGCATATATACATATTTTAATGAAAATATTATGTAATAATATTGATCAGATAATATTCAGATAATGTTGCTTGTATTCCCAGTCCCCGTGCCAACAGGGATGCCTATTCCGGCATGGACACCCCAGGGTCCAAACGCAAGCTGTACAGTGCTGTCCCAGGAAGACATTATGTGGTGGTCAAGTCTTACCAACCTCAGGCCGAGGGCGAAATAGCTTTGTACAAGAACGACAGGGTGAAAGGTAAATGTCTCTCTAAAAAAAGCTTTATATAAAAATACATTTCAGTTTAACTTTACTCAGTTAAGCCATATGTTATTGATAGTAAATATGGACATTTTTTAAGTGTGTGTGGACCAAATGACGGGAAAAGCTGGTTTGTAACAGGGAGTGCAATTTCTCCTGCCATATGGAGAACAAGAATTCACAGATTCTGCCCTTCGGCACCAGGCGATGCCTGGCCAGAGCTAGCAACACTTCACAAACAGAAAGAGATGAACTAGAGAGATTTCAATGGATAAAAGTGAAGACTTCACTGGATAAAATCATCACAGGCCTGATATATTAAATTGGCATGTGTATGTTTATACACATCGGTAGTGAAGTGGTTAGAATCAGTCAGGTGGAGAATGATGAAAATAACCTTGTATAATTCCTGGTGTCATATTTAGGACTGCACAATATATGCAGTATGTAAATAGTGAGAACAGTGTTTTATGTATTTTTTGCTGACTTTCTCTATAGTTCTCAGTATTGGAGAAGGAGGATTCTGGGAAGGCAGTGCCCGAGGGAATGTAGGCTGGTTCCCAGCAGAATGTGTGGAAGAGATCCCAAGCAAACCCAACGAGGACAGGCCATGTGAGTGTGTACACACAAACACACACTGGCACACGCATTCAACATGTTCTTATTCACTGACATTGAACTTAAAGGAATAGTACACCCAAAACTGACACTTAGGGGCCGTTTACACACCATTTTCAACTAAAAATGGAAACTTTTTATGCGTTTTGGCTGTTCATTCACACGACAATGGCATTTTGGGGGCCTGAAAATGCAAACGTTTGAAACCAGGATTCAAAGAGCAAGTTTTTGAAAATGATACTATTGTCATCTCTCTATGTAAACTTACAAATGCGAATTTGTGAAAACGGTGACATCATGTGAATGCGTATTACGTGTTCAGGCTATAGGCGTGCAGTTTTTCTTTACAAAGTGACATCGCCAACTACTGGCCTAGCAGCATAACACAGAGTTTTTAGTCACTATCACGGATTCATGTGAAAGGGGATCGTTTTGACGATGTTGTTGTGTAAACATCGTGTACTCACCTTCATATTGTTCCATTCTAGCATTATTCATATACACTATTATAGTATTCATTAACATTATGAACATTATGAGGTTTTTTTTGTAAATAAATAGTTTTTATTTCAATTTTTAGTCATTTTACTTTTTTCCGTTAGTTGCCAACATTAGCAAAACAAGTTTTTCATCTAATGTCTATATTTTATTTTATTTCATCTTTATTTCAATTCGTGACCTCAGTCATAAATGTCAGAAAGATGTCTTTCTTTAGTGGAAAACAGAATCACACTGTTCAAACAGTTCACACTGCTCTGTTTCATACAACGAAAGTAGTCCATTTCTCTTGTGCACTTATTTTGAGGTCTTCTAAAGCTGTACAATAGTTTTGTGTACAAAAGAAATGGTGGCATCAGTGACATCAAACTTTGCATGAAGTATATTCGTACAGCATATTGAATTGACGATACCTCAAATGAGATTTTAGAGCTGAAATGGAGGTGAATAATCTGTGATTGATTCAATTTTTGGTCTTTTCAGAAATTCTTATGGCTTCGATATGACTTCACATAAATCAAATGGACTACTTTATGATACTTTTACTGTCTTTTTCTCATTTTTGGAGCTTGACAGCCCCTGTTCACCATTTACTTTCATTGTATGAAAAGGAGCAGAATGAACATTCTGCTAAACTTCTTCATTTGTGTACCACTGAAGAAAGAAAGTCATATGCATTTAGAACAACATGAAGGTGAGTAAGTGATGATAGAATCTTCATTTTGGGTGAACTATCACAAATAAAGTGTAAATTTCAGATTACATGGTTGTGAAGGTGAGGGGGACAAAAAACTTTCCCCCTTCCTCTTATTGTGTCTCTTTTCACTATTCTTCTCCACTGCTCTGATAACCCGCAGAATATGTGAGAAGCCTTGCGGCAATAGCAGGCTGTTAATTCAGTTAGTGTTCATTTGCAACTAGGCCACAAAGCGCACGCGTCCACCTCTCAGATCAAATGCTCGAGTTCATCCGTCAACCATAGCTGTGAATGAGCACCTGAGAATTTGTGCTTTATATCCAAATTGGACAGAGGGCAGAAATGCTGTTAACAGCAATCATAGCACTACTCTAGTGCAAATGTCTGATAAATAAAAATTATTCCTTTTAGTTGTGAGTACAATCATTGGCTGTTGTGTAGCTGTGGTGTGCGCACTCAACATTCACTGTGCAAATTGGCAGAAGGGGCCAGGGGCAACATTCTGTTGAGAGTTGTTATTTTGGGCCAAATGAATGCCTTCCACATCAGTGCAGCTACTGTGCGTTTTTCAGCCCTGTATGTGTGTGTGGTGCAAGTGTCATAGAGGCGTTTAGATGTTTTCTTCATTGAAACCCATCTGAGCCTTTACAGTGTCTGCATAATAATTATGCAAGTTGAATCATATTTTTTTTAATGGCGTATTTTACCAATTTCAAACCACATCAATCTTAATACCTAATATTCATTTTGTATATAATCATTTATAAGTGAGATATATATATATATATATATATATATATATATATATATATATATATATATATATATATATATATATATATATATATATACATTATATAAAAAAATACTGTAATATTATAGGAATTGCTAAATTGATTCATGACCATTGGACAAGAAATGTATTGGGGAATCAGGGTCACAAAAACAGCTTGAGAAGAAAAGATATTAAAGGTCCCGTTCTTCGTGATCCCATGTTTCAAACTTTAGATAGTGTGTAATGTTGTTGTTAGAGTATAAATAAAATCTGTAAAATTTAAAAGCTCAAAGTTCAATTCCAAGCGAGATATTTTATTTAACAGAAGTCGCCTACATCGAACGGCCAGTTTGGACTACATCCCTCTACTTCCTTCTTTAATGACGTCACTAAAACAGTTTTTTGACTAACCTCCGCCCACAGGAATACGCAAGAGTTGCGTTTGTAGAGTGTGTTTGTCGCCATGTCGTCGAAACGCTGTTATTTTCATCCCGCAGTCCAATCACCGGGTCTGATTCCGGCTCAAATTGATAGGGTAAAATTAAAGACATGTTTACAATAACACTGAGCGCGTGCATCTCCACGTTATAGTAAGAGGCGTGACCTTTCCGGGCAAGATGCGCTAAACTGCTGTCGAATCACAACACAGGAACCGCTGGCACAATCAGAACTCGTTACGTATTTCTGAAGGAGGGACTTCATAGAACAAGGAAGTCATCAGCCCGTTTTTATGACAGTGGAAACAGCGGTATACAGATAAGTAAATTATGTGAAAAATACTGTTTTTTTTTACACGCGAAACATGAACACATGTTATATTGCACACTATAAACACAATCAAAGCTTCAAAAAAACACGAAAAACGGGACCTTTAAAGTGTTAGTTCACCCAAAAATAAAAATTCTGTCATTACTCACCTTCATGTCCTTCCAAACCCGTAAGACTTTCGTTCATCTTCGGAACACAAATGAAGATCTTTTTGATGAAATCTGAGTGATTTCTGTCCCTCCGTTGACAGCTATGCAACTACCACTTTGACAAATAAAGAGATCGTAAAACTAATCCATATAAATTGAACGGTTTAGTCCAAATTTTCTGAAGAGACTCAATCACTTTATATGATGAACAGATTGAATTTAGGCTTTTATTCACATATAAACAATGAGCAAACATAAACAGAAGCTCAGAACCTGCTTGACGCGCAAGAACAAACCTCTTCCAGAAGCTCAAACGTTCTGTGTAACACACGAGAATGAACCTCGATTGGTTCTCGCACATCAAGCTAACATGCTTGAGCTTCGGTTTACCCTAACTGATATGAGTCTATGAATATTTACATGAGAATAAAAGCCTAAATTCAATCTGTTCATCATATAAAGTGATTGAGTCTCTTCAGAAAATTTGTACTAAACCGCTCAATTCATATGGATTCGTTTTATGATCTCTTTATGAACTTTTTGAAGCTTCAACGTGGTAGTTGCGTAGCTGTCAATGGAGGGACAGAAATCTCTTAGATTTCATCAAAAAGATCTTAATTTGTGTTCCGAAGATTAACACAAGTCTTGCGGGTTTGGGTGGGAAATTAATGACAGAATTTTCAATTTTGGGTGAACTATACCTTTAACTGCAAAAGAATTCGGTTTTAGACCAAGAATTAAACCATCGGGAACCCTTTAGTCTCCAGTGCCACCATTTTCCAGAACTGAAACCTAGAGTTTCCAGAAGTAAAAGGTGTCAGTTCTCATAGATTTTGCTAAGGTAAAGAAATCTGAAACGTGACCCCCACTTAAAGGTGCTGTAGAACGTCTTTTTAAAAGATGTAATATAAGTCTAAGGTGTCCCCTGAATGCGTCTGTGAAGTTTCAGCTCAAAATACCCCATAGATTTTGTTTTATTAATTTTTTTAACTGCCTATTTTGGGGCATCATTAAATATGCGCTGATTCATTAAATATGCGCTGATTCAGGCTGCGCGGCCCCTTTAAATCTCGTGCTCCCCTCCCCTGGAGCTCGCGCTTGCTTGATGTGGCTTGGAATTGCTAAAATGTGCTAGAAATACAATCAGAATATTGACTTGCTTAATAATTCTGCACGCACTGTATAATAGTAACAGTAAATGTCTTTGCACTCACATTTGACATAATTACGCACAACGTAATTATCTGAATCCTGTTGTTAATCTACAGTCACACTTTAGTCTAAAATCTCAAACATAATTCTCTGCTGTGGTCCAGATTGTTGGCTATGACCATGTACAGTAAGACAGCTATTGGCAGCTACATGAAACAAATGGAGAGCTGTTCACGACAGCATGTGGCGAGCAGAATGGAGGTGTGGTGAACGACAGCTGTCATTGGCCGAGAGGCTTTGGCCCATGTGACTCGGGGAGAGAGTCTGGCTGACTCAGCTCTTAGACTGTAAGCTCTAAGTTCACCCGTCATGTGATGAAACATGACATTTGCCTTGAGGTTGTCCTGCTGTTGCACAGTACGTGCTTCTGCATCTGTATGGCTAACCTTAATGCTGTTTTTCAGGACTGAATAGAGTGGTGGAACCATGACGCATTTTTGTAGGCCAAAACCCAGAACCGAGTTAGCATTTTAGCACTTCCGGTTCCATCATCCCAAAGTCGTTGGGTTTTTTTAATGGGTTTTTGGTTAAATGGTTGAAATAATGTCCGTGGTTAACACAAGCTCAAGATACTTTCACTTTTTATTCTAAGGCATAAAATGCATTAACCTACCCGTGATTTTTTTAAAGCTGTTACATGCCTTGAAAATGACGGTATAACTGCACTCTTACAAACTATTCTAATTTAAACTAAAAAACGCTTTTAGATAAAGACTCAGAGAGAGTTGTTGGAAGTTTAGTGGTTGTAACGTTGAAATCGTGCGACCGTGGTGTAGTTTGCTTATAGCCTACCTTTAGCTTTTTGCTTCTGGTGACTGCATTTAGGCTTCAAAAATCATAAAAGTTGTGTTTATCTGTGAACATTATCTTGATAGACAAAACAGGTAAGTATCATAAACTTTTGTTGCTTATTTTTTTTGATAATCCAAAAGCCTATGGGAAAATCCTGTTGGGTTTTTGTTGAGGGAACCAGCGTGATGATAACTGCCGACTGGCCTACAAAGTGACGTCATAGTTCCACCACTCTATTGTGTAAAAAAAAAAAAAAAAAAACGTTTTCAAACAGGTTTCCTTGCTGCTGTTGGTAGGATAAACAAGTAGCCCCGCCCTAAACTCATTCTATTGGTTGAGCCAGTGTTGCTATGGTTAGTTGGTCGGAATTCCTAAATAAACAGTGCAATGCTTTGAAAGCGCGACAATGTTTATACTTTTTTGAGTAATCTTGGCCTATACTTATTGTTGTCTTTGGGATACAAGAAAGTATTTTAACATTGAAAAACATCTATATCTCGCAATTCTGACATTAAAACTCGCAATTCTGACTTAATGTCTCGCAATTGTGTTTATATCTCGCAATTCTGACCGTATAACTCGCAATTGTGAGTTTATATCTCGCAATTCTGACATTATAACTCGCAATTATGAGTTTATATCTCGCAATTCTGACATTAAAACTCGCAATTCTGACTTAATGTCTCACAATTGTTTATATCTCGCAATTCTGACATTAAAACTCGCAATTGTCAATTTATATCTCGCAATTCTGACATTAAAACTTGCAATTGTGAGTTTATATCTCGCAATTCTGACTCTCAATCTCATTATTCTGACATCAAGATACTTTCACTTTTTATTCTAAGGCATAAAATGCATTAACCTACCCGTGATTTTTTTAAAGCTGTTACATGCCTTGAAAATGACGGTATAACTGCACTCTTACAAACTATTCTAATTTAAACTAAAAAACGCTTTTAGATAAAGACTCAGAGAGAGTTGTTGGAAGTTTAGTGGTTGTAACGTTGAAATCGTGCGACCGTGGTGTAGTTTGCTTATAGCCTACCTTTAGCTTTTTGCTTCTGGTGACTGCATTTAGGCTTCAAAAATCATAAAAGTTGTGTTTATCTGTGAACATTATCTTGATAGACAAAACAGGTAAGTATCATAAACTTTTGTTGCTTATTTTTTTTGATAATCCAAAAGCCTATGGGAAAATCCTGTTGGGTTTTTGTTGAGGGAACCAGCGTGATGATAACTGCCGACTGGCCTACAAAGTGACGTCATAGTTCCACCACTCTATTGTGTAAAAAAAAAAAAAAAAACGTTTTCAAACAGGTTTCCTTGCTGCTGTTGGTAGGATAAACAAGTAGCCCCGCCCTAAACTCATTCTATTGGTTGAGCCAGTGTTGCTATGGTTAGTTGGTCGGAATTCCTAAATAAACAGTGCAATGCTTTGAAAGCGCGACAATGTTTATACTTTTTTGAGTAATCTTGGCCTATACTTATTGTTGTCTTTGGGATACAAGAAAGTATTTTAACATTGAAAAACATCTATATCTCGCAATTCTGACATTAAAACTCGCAATTCTGACTTAATGTCTCGCAATTGTGTTTATATCTCGCAATTCTGACAGTATAACTCGCAATTGTGAGTTTATATCTCGCAATTCTGACATTATAACTCGCAATTATGAGTTTATATCTCGCAATTCTGACATTAAAACTCGCAATTCTGACTTAATGTCTCACAATTGTTTATATCTCGCAATTCTGACATTAAAACTCGCAATTGTCAATTTATATCTCGCAATTCTGACATTAAAACTTGCAATTGTGAGTTTATATCTCGCAATTCTGACATTATAACTCACAATTGAGTTTATATCTCGCAATTCTGACATTAAAACTCGCAATTGTGAGTTTATATCTCGCAATTCTGAGATTAAAACTTGCAATTGTGAATTTATATCTTGCAATTCTGACATTAAAACTCGCAATTCTGACTTAATTTCTCGCAAATGTGAGTTTATATCTCGCAATTCTGACATTAAAACTCGCAATTGAGTTTATATCTCGCAATTCTGACATTAAAACTCGCAATTGAGTTTATATCTCGCAATTCTGACTTAATTTCTCGCAATTGTGAGTTTATATCTCGCAATTCTGACATTAAAACTCGCAATTCTGACTTAATGTCTCACAATTGTTTATATCTCGCAATTCTGACATTATAACTCGCAATTATGAGTTTATATCTCGCAATTCTGACATTAAAACTCACAATTCTGACTTAATGTCTCACAATTGTTTATATCTCGCAATTCTGACATTAAAACTCGCAATTGTGAGTTTATATCTCGCAATTCTGACATTATAACTCACAATTGAGTTTATATCTCGCAATTCTGACATTAAAACTCGCAATTGTGAGTTTATATCTCGCAATTCTGACATTAAAACTCGCAATTGTGAGTTTATATCTCGCAATTCTGACATTAAAACTTGCAATTGTCAGTTTATATCTCGCAATTCTGACATTAAAACTCGCAATTCTGACTTAATTTCTCGCAATTGTGAGTTTATATCTCGCAATTCTGACATTAAAACTCGCAATTGAGTTTATATCTCGCAATTCTGACATTAAAACTCGCAATTCTGACTTAATTTCTCGCAATTGTGAGTTTATATCTCGCAATTCTGACATTAAAACTCGCAATTCTGACTTAATGTCTCGCAATTGTTTATATCTCGCAATTCTGACATTATAACTCGCAATTATGAGTTTATATCTCGCAATTCTGACATTAAAACTCACAATTCTGACTTAATGTCTCACAATTGTTTATATCTCGCAATTCTGACATTAAAACTCGCAATTGACAGTTTATATCTCGCAATTCTGACATTAAAACTTGCAATTGTGAGTTTATATCTCGCAATTCTGACATTAAAACTCGCAATTGTGAGTTTATATCTCGCAATTCTGACATTAAAACTCGCAATTGTGAGTTTATATCTCGCAATTCTGACATTATAACTCACAATTGAGTTTATATCTCGCAATTCTGACATTAAAACTCGCAATTGTGAGTTTATATCTCGCAATTCTGACATTAAAACTCGCAATTGTGAGTTTATATCTCGCAATTCTGACATTAAAACTTGCAATTGTCAGTTTATATCTCGCAATTCTGACATTAAAACTCGCAATTCTGACTTAATTTCTCGCAATTGTGAGTTTATATCTCGCAATTCTGACATTAAAACTCGCAATTGAGTTTATATCTCACAATTCTGACATTAAAACTCGCAATTGAGTTTATATCTCGCAATTCTGACATTAAAACTCGCAATTCTGACTTAATTTCTCGCAATTGTGAGTTTATATCTCGCAATTCTGACATTAAAACTCGCAATTGTGAGTTTATATCTCGCAATTCTGACATTAAAACTCGCGATTCTGACTTAATTTCTTGCAATTGTGAGTTTATATCTCGCAATTCTGATTTTATAACTCGCATTTGTGAGTTTATATCACATAATTCTGACATTATAACTCGCAATTCTTACTTTATTTCTCGCAATTGTTTATATTTCGCAATTCTGACATTATAACTCACAATTGTGAGTTTATATCTCGCAATTCTGACATTAAAACTCGCAATTGTGAGTTTATATCTCGCAATTCTGACATTAAAACTTGCAATTGTCAGTTTATATCTCGCAATTCTGACATTAAAACTCGCAATTCTGACTTAATTTCTCGCAATTGTGAGTTTATATCTCGCAATTCTGACATTAAAACTCGCAATTGAGTTTATATCTCGCAATTCTGACATTAAAACTCGCAATTGAGTTTATATCTCGCAATTCTGACATTAAAACTCGCAATTCTGACTTAATTTCTCGCAATTGTGAGTTTATATCTCGCAATTCTGACATTAAAACTCGCAATTGTGAGTTTATATCTCGCAATTCTGACATTAAAACTCGCGATTCTGACTTAATTTCTTGCAATTGTGAGTTTATATCTCGCAATTGTGAGTTTATATCTCGCAATTCTGACATTAAAACTCGCGATTCTGACTTAATTTCTTGCAATTGTGAGTTTATATCTCGCAATTCTGATTTTATAACTCGCATTTGTGAGTTTATATCACATAATTCTGACATTATAACTCGCAATTCTTACTTTATTTCTCGCAATTGTTTATATTTCGCAATTCTGACATTATAACTCACAATTCTTACTTTATTTCTCACAATTATGAGTTTAGATCTCGCAGTTCTGACATTATAACTGAGAAAAGAAGTCAGAATTGCAAGAAATAAACTCACAATTGTTAGATAAAAAGTTGCCATTACCTTTTTTAATTTTTTATTTTGTAGCGGAAACAAGCTTCCATAAATCACCATTAAACAATTTCAATAATTTTAGCAATTTCAGTTTCAATAATTCCTGCATAGCTGATGAAAAAATTGGTTCAATGACAAATACGAGCATCTACGATAAAGTCAAAGAAAAGTCTAGTTTTAAATGCATGTGCAAGAAAGCTTTCAATATAATGACTTTAAGAATGTCATGTGGTGTAACCATCAAGTAAAATTGCATATGATAATTATTAAATAATTATGTAATTATTAAAAGATTAACGTTTTTAAATATATTTTCCGAGGTAACATGCAATTCATTAAAAATTAATTCTTAAATATTATGTTTTTGTAAAGTTATAACATGACATTGTAGAACATAAACTAACCTTGCCTCGTCATAAAAAAGTCAAATTATCTAGTATTTTAATAAACTTGTTGACCTTGACGGTCATAAAGCTCTGCAGGGGTCCTTCCTATGATATAATTTACTGTTTTTTAATAGTTATACACCCTTTTCTGCGTGTTGGTTGCATTACATGACATTGTTGGTCATAAATTAAAAACATGCTTATCATTAAAATAAAACATCTTCATCATATAAGAGGTATATTTAACCTATTGTATGTGTGAATTGCAATTTTTCATATATATTTGAATGAATCAGAAGGAAAAATGCATGTCACACCATTGATCCAAATACGTATTTGTTAGCCAAACTCGATCTTTTGCCTATATCAATTTATTCTTCATGCTATGGCCAATAATTGAGTTGTTGCAACACATTTGATCAATTCGCACACATTTTTGCAGTAATCTGAAGTGAAAATGCTTGCTATCTTTGGTATAAGTGTCACCTGAGGCGTTTGGAATCCATCCATGTTTGCTAGTGTTGCAAAAGGAGCTGGATGCCAGTGTGAAAAGGTGAGAAATGCTCAGTTGTGATGGGAGCCATTGGTAGCCTTGAAATCCACAGCTACTACAATGCACGCTATGAGTGAAGCCCTTCGAAGAGTTGCAAGGACAGCTGATTTCTCTCATTGATTTATGGAATAGTAATTCTGTTCCCATGGCGATGCTCTCTGCTTTATTTTAATCACATCATTTGATATCACATCATTTCATATTTTTTTTAACAACTAGCTAAAATGCATCACATACCCATCCATACGCTGCTGGATAGCCTTGAAAGTTGACGATCTAGTGCAGTGTTCAAATTCGGATGTGGTTAAATCCAGCATCGGCTGGTTAGCAACCACACAAGTATTCTGCTGAAGTCTCTTGAACCTTTCCGAGCAACACTCATGCACATTCCTGATTGATATATTTCCATGGAAACATGCTCTACACTGTACAAACCCTGTTGCTAAGGAGTGGGCCTTGGTAAGATTTTTTTTCTCTTTTTGTGGCATCTTTTTTTTTCCCTCTCTCACACACTCTCTCTCCCTCTCACGGCACTGAGAACAGAGCTTACATACCATCTTTTCCAATGCTACGGTTCTGTTCTCCATGTGTGTGGTGCTGATGGTCAGCTGTCACCTGAGCACTCGAGGAGACGCGAGAGTTTTTGGAGATGGGAAGTTAGGCGTCAGGGCCTGTGGGATAGAGAAAAGTGGCAATCCCCCCCTCAGGCAAGGAGAACTGAGTGTTTCTCGGATTGACTCAGGGGTTGAACTAAAGGGGACCAATGGACGAAACTAGCAGATCCAGGAAGAAGGTTCATTTTGGAGGTATGTTGATTTGAGGATGTGGCGAACTGAGAAGGTTTGTGATGACTTGCGCGACTAATAATTGCATGTTTTGCTCTGCGCTGATGTTTGCACTGTGGACAGAATGATTAGTCGAAGATAAAATTTCAGTTGCAGTTGATCATGGTTTTTGCAGCACAAAAGAGTTTGTTCTGAAACAGAATTTCTTGTACTTTTTGAGTTTTGCATGTTAAGGTAATTGAGCATCCGATGACTTATAGTGACTCTTTGTGTTCATTTCAAAGGGCCTGAACAGTTATTGTTGCAAACAAATTGTAGTAAAATGGTCATATTTTTTTATCTAACTTAGTTCTCAGTCGTGTTTTAACTGTCAAAGATGACAAATCAGGTAAAATAGTTTTATTTTATTGAACTGTGAGTGAGAAACTGTGGTCAAGTTTGTAGTTTTAAAACTTCAGAGTGACTGGCAGAATATTTTAGTTATTACTTTTTTTCCAGCGGTGTGCTCTGACGCAGCCATGAAAGTTAAGCGTTACTTGCCTCCCGTTTACTATCTTTATGAATTTTATCAAGTGAGCCACATAGCTAGTTACCCCTGGTGATTTGAAATCCGGTGTTGTAGCAACTGTCATCGCTGCTCGCCCTCATGTCAAATAGACTTTTTTTCTCACACTGTCCACAGAGGAACAACGCTCGTGTCAAGTATGTGTGGCTCTGTGTGTACGTGCCAGAACTCTTTTTGTTGTAAAGACGACACAGCTGCTAAAGGGAAAAACTGACAGGGTGTTCTATTAAGATGTGAGAAAGAGAACGAAAAAGAGATTGCACTTAACACGGTGGCCATTTTATTCATCCTATTAATTATAACATCAGCATCTCTTTGGTATTAATTTCCTCTGCTCAATTACATGCATGGAAAATCAGGTATTGCTCAACTGGATCAAGCACAACACATCTATAAATGGTAATGTCAAGGCTCAGAGTGTGATGATTCACTTGCACACTCAAACGATTCAGTTTTGGTTTATTCATTTCATGGGATGCATCATAACACATTCAGTCTGACCTCAGTATTGTTTGATTGGTTTTCATATAAAAGGCAAAAATGAAAGCAAAAATAAGTATGCTTACTTTTCGGAAATGGTCATGATTCATATTTTTTGTTAATACCAATGAATTTGAACCTCTCTAGATGGACACATTTTGATTAACCAAAACATTAGTTATATATTTGAAACCACTGACATATGGGGAGGACATCTTACATTAGCAGTCACAGGATAGAGCGGATGTCTCTGAAGAATTGTGCTGAATCTAAACCTCCTTTTGTTTGAACATCAAAACGTTTCAGCTCAACAAAGAATTGAGCGTCTGTAACTTTAACAGCTAACCAGTGAGTAGGTTGGAAGGGGAAAGTGTTGAATCCCACGCAGCCTCCTGACTACTGATATCATCGTGTATCAACAGAACCGCAGAGGACAATACAAATGGTGCAGTTTTCAGAAGCTGCATCCTGCAGAATAAACTCCTCGAGAATCTCATTAATGGATGTATATGTGTATATGGTTGCTCAGGATCTTTATTAACATCAGTTGTGCCCCCTTTAATGTCTGTGCTTCCTCCCTAGACACAATCTTTATTGGGGCCGTGCTCAACGTCAAGGTGATTCGATTGAATTTGGATATTAATCGACTGTTCGTTTTTGATCCATTTGTACGAGCCCTCTGCGGACAGTTGTTTTAATGACGTACAAACATGATGCCTCGTAGACGATTAATCTCTGCGACATAAAAAATTCTCTCCATTAGCTTTGTTGGCTCTTATCCTGGTTCCTTCCATAAAACGCAGTCAATATTTGGCCTTCCTGAGCTCTCTCGGAGGACTAGTCTAGTTTGGCTCCATTATGGGCCAAATGGTCCCTGTCTTCCAAAGGGCTTTTTATTGGTTGCAATTAAATGTGGAATGTGGTATAGTTGGTGTAGTGCAGATTTTGAATTCACTGTTAATTCATTTTGAGCTCATGGCGTGGGATCAAGAAATGTGATTTTGTGTGTGTGTGTGTGTTTGTGTCCTGCTGGTATTGATTTTTAGTGACAGTCTGCATGTCAAAGTGAAACTGCAAAAACACCTTTTGTTATTTATTTCTTTATTTTCTAAAGCACAGTTGGTATCGTCGCGTTGGCAAAATGATTAAATGTTTAAAAAATGGCACCTGGGACTGTGTGACATATGGCACACAGTAAGACCAATTTGTGACTAGACAGCTTTTTTAGTGCAATTATGTAACCGAACCTTTACAACATTCTCACTTTATCACATCTGCTGTACCTCTCAAAAACGACGGTGCTTATTTTTATTCTTTTTGCACATTTTATATTCGGTGTGAAAGTGATGATAATGATGTTGAAGCGTTCAAAGTTCTGTGGGTTAGTGCTTGAACACAGTCACACCAGAATTTTGGTAGAAACTTTTGTTTATGTGTGAAAATAAGTAAAAAAAAAAAAAGGAATTTTATGGCTCTTTCTCTGTTGCACAGATTCGGACCACTATGCAACATTGAAATATTACATAATTGGAGTTATCTGAAGTAAATGTCTGTGAATATGTCTTCACAGATGCCCGGGCGGACCGTTCAGAGAGGAGGAAGCTCTTCCGACACTACACTGTGGGATCTTATGACAGTTTTGATGCATCAAGGTATGATCAAACATTATTCTAATCCTTTTAACCATGTTTTAAAGTGTGTCGGGTTCAATACATGATGGTAGTTTTAAATGAGTGCTCTATTGCGTACATATTTACAGTTCAGACAAGGATACTGATAGATCTTTTTTACTGTAACTAATTTTCTGTATAGAGAACATTGCGGTGTCAAATTTGAGTATGTTTTGCCTCAACAAAGTCAGCTAAACTGGTGACCGAGGCCTTGAGAGGCAAGAAAATGACAGTAATAAACATTCCTATGTCGTCGTCATAATCAGGCCCACACAAAATCTGTGCTTGCGGAATTCCACTCACAAAGTTATACAGATTGTGTTAAACAGATGTTTGTTTATTAAAAGGATAGTTCACCAAAAAAATTAAAATTCACCCACATACTACAAGATAATCAGGCTAATTTTGGGCCCAATTCTACCCTTCCGACAATCCTAGGTAAAGTGCTGATTATCTTGATGGTTCTACCGATTATCTTGTCAGATTTTCCTGTGGTGTGAGGTGTGTTAAAGGGATAGTTCACCCAAAAATGAAAATTCTGTCATTATATACTCACCCTCATGTTGTTCCAAACCCGTAAGAAGTTCATTCATCTTCAGAACACAAATGAAGATCTTTTTGATGAAATCTGCGAGTTTTCTGTCCCTCCATAGACAGCTATGCATAAAAGTTCATAAAGAGATTGTAAAACTAATCCATATGAATTGAGCAGTTTAGTCCAAATTTTCTGAATCATTATATAATGATTACATTTAACATTAATAATAAATTAAAGGTGCCCTAGAATTAAAAATTGAATTTATATTGGCATAGTTAAATAACAAGAGTTCAGTACATGGAAATGACATACAGTGAGTCTCAAACTCCATTGTTTCTTCCTTCTTATATAAATCTCATTTGTTTAAACGACCTCCGAAGAACAGGCGAATCTCAACATAACACCGACTGTTACGTAACAGTCGGGGTGTACGCCCCCAATATTTGCATATGCCAGCCCATGATCTAGGCATTAGACAAGGGCAGCTAGTATTAACGTCTGGATCTGTGCACAGCTGAATCGTCAGACTAGGTAAGCAAGCAAGGACAACAGCGAAAAATGACAGATGGAGCAATAATAACTGACATGATCCATTATAACATGATATTTTTAGTGATATTTGTAAATTGTCTTTCTAAATGTTTCGTTAGCATGTTGCTAATGTACTGTTAAATGTGGTTAAAGTTACCATCGTTTCTTACTGTATTCACGGAGACAAGAGCCGTCGCTATTTTCATTTGTATGACTTGAGTCTGTATAATGCACAAACACAACTTCATTCTTTATAAATCTCTCCAACAGTGTGTAATGTTAGCTTTAGCCACGGAGCATAGCCTCAAACTCATTCAGAATCAATGTAAACATCCAAATAAATACAATACTCACATAATCCGACGCATGCATGACGAACACTTTGTAAAGATCCATTTTGAGGGTTATATTAGCTGTGTGAACTTTGTTTATGCAGTGATAGAGTCGAGAGCCCGGGAGGGGGCGGAGAGCGTGAGCATTTAAAGGGGCCGCAGCATGAATCGGCGCATTTCTAATTATGCCCCAAAATAGGCAGTTAAAAAAATTAATTTTAAAAAATCTATGCGGTATTTTGAGCTGAAACTTCACAGACACATTCAGGGGACACCTTAGACTTATATTACATCTTGTAAAAAAATGTTCGATGGCACCTTTAAAACATTCATACACACGTCATTCATGCACACGTCAGTTGTGGAAATGAAAGCTCAAGCATGTTTGCTTGACACTTCTCGTATGAGGTTCATTCTCATGTTACGCAGCACGTTTAAGCTTGTTCAGTTGAGCTTCTGTTAATGTTCGCTGATCAATGTTTATATGTAAATAAAAGCCTAAATTAAATCTGTTCAACATATAATGCAATCAAGTATCTTCAGAAAATGTGGACTAAACCTTGAGCGGTTTAGTCCAAATTCATATGGATTGGTTTTACGATCTCTTTATGAACTTTTTGAAGCATTAAATTTTCAGTTGTGTTGCTGTCCGGAGGGACAGAAAGTTCTCAGATTTCGGCAAAAAGATCTTCATTTGTGTTCCAAAGATGAACGAATGTCTTGCGGGTTTGAAACGACACAAGGGTTAGAAATTAATGACAGAATTTTCATTTTTGGGTGAACTAACCCTCTAAGAATGATTGAATCTGCTTGGAAGATCGTCGGGACCGCACCATTCTCAATTCAGAAATCTTGTTGTGTGGGGGGAACCCCGAGGACAAACGCGCACTCACTCTGTAGATTGTCACGTGGAATGAAAGATACCCAATCAGAAAGCGAACTGACAGAAGACTGTAGCATAACACAACTTCATCCAAACCATTTTCTCCGCAAATTTTCTGTTAAAAGCAGTCCAGACGGTATTATCTCAATTTCTTCTTGCCCGTCGTCCGCCATGTTGGTTTACTCTAAAGTCATGTTTGTCTGTGAGAGATTTTGCGAGATTTCCCATATTCACAGTTGGGATAATAATATTAATAATAATTAATAATACTTACCATATTTATCACATTTTAAACGGTTAGTTCACCCAAAAATCATTAAAGGTGCCCTAGAATTAAAAATTGAATTTATATTGGCATAGTTAAATAACAAGAGTTCAGTACATAGATATGACATACAGTGAGTCTCAAACTCCATTGTTTCCTCCTTCTTATATAAATCTCATTTATTTAAAAGACCTCCGAAGAACAGGCGAATCTCAACATAACACCGACTGTTACGTAACAGTCGGGATCATTAATATGTACGCCCCCAATATTTGCATATGCCAGCTCATGTTCAAAGCATTAGACAAGGGCAGGCAGTATTAACGTCTGGATCTGTGCACAGCTGAATCAACAGACTAGGTAAGCAAACAAGAACAATAGCGAAAAATGGCAGATGGAGTGATAATAACTGACATGATCCATGATTACATGATATTTTTAGTGATATTTGTAAACTGTCTTTCTAAATGTTTCGTTAGCATGTTGCTAATGTACTGGTAAATGTGGTTAAAGTTACCATTGTTTCTTATTGTATTCACTGAGACAAGAGCCGTCGTTATTTTCATTATTAAACACTTGCAGTCTGTATAATTCATAAACACAACTTCATTCTTTATAAATCTCTCCAACAGTGTAGCATTAGCCGTTAGCCACGGAGCATAGCCTCAAACTCATTCAGAATCAAATGTAAACATCCAAAGAAATACTATACTCACATGATCCGACGCATACATGCAGCATGCATGACGAACACTTTGTAAAGATCCATTTTGAGGGTTATATTAGCTGTGTGAACTTTGTTTATGCTGTTCAAGACAAGTGCGAGCTGCGGGGGCGGAGAGCACGAGCATTTAAAGGGGCCGCAGCATGAATCGGCGCATTTCTAATTATGCCTCAAAATAGGCAGTTAATAAAAATCTATGGGGTATTTTGAGCTGAAACTTCACAGACACATTCAGGGGGCACTTTAGACTTATATTACATCTTGTAAAAAAACATTCAATGGCACCTTTAAGTACTCACCCTCATGTCTTTCCATATCTGTAAGACCTTCGCTCATCTTCAAAACGCAAATTAAGATATTAATCCACGAGGTTTCTGTCCATCCATAGAGATCCAACACAACTATCACTTTCAAGGTCCAGAAAGGTAGTAAAGACATCATTAAAGTACTCCATGTGACTCCGTGGTTTAACCTCAACTTTATGAAGCCATGCGAGTGCTTTGTTTGCGCAAAAAACATAATTTACCACTTTATTTACGAAATAATATTATCCAAAGTGCGAAACAGTGTCAGCTCTCGTATGAACACAAAACGCATGCATCGTGATGCTCTTGTGAATGCATGTTGCAGATCAATATTTTCGTAAATAAAGTGGTAAATTATGTTTTATTTTGCGCATAGAAAGCGCTCGCGCCACTTCATAAAATTAGAGTTAAACCACTGGAGTCACATGGAGTACTGGACCTTGAAAGTGGTAGTTATGTCGGATCTCTATGGAGGGACAGAAAGCTCTCGGATTTCATCAAAAATATCTTAATTTGTGTTCCGAAGATGAACGAAGGTCTTACGGATGTGGAACGACATGAAGGTGAGTAATGACAGAATTTTCATTTTGGGGTGAACTAGCCCTTTAAATATTTCATTGAATTTGGCAGATTTTCCACCAGAATCACAGAAAATGTGGGGGAAAATCTGCAGGTTCGGGCCTGGTGAAGGCCTAATTTTAATAAGTCTAATAGTTTGACTATCCTAATCCTTTAAAAATTGGCCAGTCTGTTTTCAAAATCCTAAAAATATGTTAATATTTTTTATTTTACTTTTTATTTGCATTTTACATACACCAAAAGAGATAACCTTGATTATTAATCTACAAAGTATAATCAAAGAGTAAAATAAAAAAAAGATCATTAATCAATTGTTCATGACCAGTGATATATAATTAATAATTATTCTTGTCAGCGCATCAAAGTGCAGCACAAATCATCCATTTACCCCTGCACATCCATAACGCTAAAACCATAATTTCCCAAAACTTTGCCTTCTCACTATCATTTAACACTAAGCGCCACACAAGCACATTGTTATTCACAGGGGAAAAATGGTTTGAAGAGTGTGAAAACTCTTTAAATGGACAGTTATGTAAGCAACGCTCGAGCTTGGGGTCGTCACTGCCCGATGCAGACACTCTGATGGCATTTTAAAAAAAATCAGCCCTTTGACATTATGATGTCATAATATGTGGCTGCAAATCTGCACATTTGAAATAAATTGTCTGTCCTTGACAGTGTGATTTTAGCTACAAATCAGTGGTTCACTGTGGAGTCTAATAAGGCAATAAAATAATGATTTCAAATCATATTTTTATTATAAACAAAAACATTATTTTAAGCTATTGAACTCTGCTATTTAAGTGTAATATGTATATGTTTTTTTTTTTTTTTTTTTTGCTCTACTATGAACTTTACACATTTGGCACAGTGTGTTAAAAAGACAAAAAAAGAGACAGATCCTCTCGCATCCGGCTACCATACTCCTACCCAGCTGACACACCCCTCGCTCGGAGCTGGTTGTCATGGAGACAGAGAATCCATGGCAATGCAGTGCAGGCTACTTCCTGCTGCAGGGAGCTTGAGTGACAGGCGTACAGAAGGACGTAGGTGCTTTTAGGTGAACTTGTCACAGATACACGTATGATACCTGTTAGTTGTGTCAGTCACACTGATTTCATTCTCCAGATATTATGATAAATACATTCGCAATGGATTCCGGCGTAAACTTTTCGGCAGGATAAAACTGAATGGATTTAAGACGCATTATTTAGTTTTGGTTAAATAGCTAATCCACACTGGCACGTGATAAATATTGGTCCGTGATGGACAGCGCTCTGAATGTGTTGTGTAGGAGTCAACAAAAGGTGTTTGGAATGAAATCAACTCGCAGGTATAAATACATTATGAGCAAATAATATTTCCAAGCTATTGAGCCCCTTCTAACAGGCCAGGATATTAATGACCTTGTTGCTCTGTGACATCGCCACAGTGTCCCCTTCAAAGCAGATTATGTTGCCATGACAACCGTGCATCATTCCTCAGGAGTCAGCACTCTACCTTTTGAGCTCGGAGCTCTTTCAATATTTCAATAAGACGTTATCTTATAGTTTAAGACTGTGCGGCAAGTCCGTCAATCTTGCGATCGCATTTTAAGCCCATATTGTCAATATGCTCAAGTTTTTATGGGATTATAAACACTTCAAGTTCTTTCTAATAAAACTTATTTTAGGGTCCAATTCATTCTAAGGACACGGTCAAGATACAAGGTTCACTAAAATGTAATAGCGCAGACCACAATCCCATTTCCTGATATGAATGAAGTTCATGTACCAGGTGGAAATGAGACTCCAGCTCTTTGTGAGAGATGTCTGTGACGGTGCAATTCGGTGCCTATTCAGTACTTGATTTCCAGGACTGGATTTAATACTCCATCTAAAAGATGGTAAGCCCTCTTGTCCTTCAGGGAGAAGAGAGAACATTTGCTTTTCATTGCTGTCATATTCAAACTGCTTATCCCTAGATATTTCCGGTGCCTTCTATGGTTGAACACCTTCAGTAATTGATCTGCTAGTGCTAGGAAGGAGGTAACACTTAGATGTTGTGGTGTCATATAGTATACGCTGCCCTCCAAAAGTTTGGAAACACCCCTGGCTAAGTGTGGTTTTGGACGATATCAGCATAAATCCTTATCATTTTTTGGTGCAAATACATTAAAGTTACTTGACATTATCATTGAAGACCAGCAATAATAATTTTCATTTCGATTACATAATAATGGCAATATATACATGTCAAAGTCAGACATGCCCCTTTGCCAGCTGTGATGCCTGGTTACTGGTTTAAACTTGGCCCAGGTTTGTAAAAGATTTTTGGGTCAGCACACCTTAATAGCTTCAACAATTAAGTTTAGAATACAATGAACCAATCA
The DNA here is from genome assembly GCF_018812025.1 of Megalobrama amblycephala. Lineage (NCBI taxonomy): Eukaryota > Metazoa > Chordata > Actinopteri > Cypriniformes > Xenocyprididae > Megalobrama > Megalobrama amblycephala. Next base: position 16,459,476 of record NC_063058.1, read on the forward strand.
GAACCCAGTTCAGGTCAGATAGCTGCTAATAATGGATATTTTGATGAATCGAAAATGTAAGTTTTTTCAATGTATAAACTGTTTATGTAATAAAATATGTTTTCGTAGTTTGTGCTGTCCCTTATCAGTGCAAAATTATCACAAATTAAAAAAAGGATTCATGCCAATATTGTCTAAAACTCGTTTCCAAACTTTTGGAGGGCAGTGTACCTACTACAAATATCTCTCTAATAATAAATCAATCAATCAATTTTCAGTCAAAAAATGGAATTAATAAATCATATTGCATTTGAAAGCATTTCTTTGACTATAATATAAGATTATACGGCTTTGTGTTAAAGGAATAGTTCACCTAAATTCATGAATGATAGAATTAATGAAAGATTAAAGGGATCGTTCACCCAAAAATTTAAATTCTGTCATCATTTACTCACGCCCATAAATTTCTTTGTTCTGCTGAACACAAATGAACATATTTTGAAGAAAGTTTCTAACCAAGCTGCTCCATTGACTTCTATAGTAGGAAAATAAATACTATGATGCCCCAGAACTGTTCAGTTTCTCACATTCTTCAAAATATCTTCCTTTGTGTTCAACAAAACAAAAAAATGTATACAGGTTTGGAACAACCCCAGGGTTACTAAATGGTTTTGGGTGAACTATCCCTTTAATGTCATTAGGACCACATTTTAGATTTATTTAGCCTCTAAAAAGTCTATGAAAAGTCATTAAAAAGTCTTTATAAACTCTTTTTGAAATATTTGCACTTTTAATGACTGATTATTTGTTATATCTGTAATGTTGAAATCTGGCATTATCTCATAATTTGGTAACAGGCTGCTCAGGGCGATTATTTCCAAATATTTATTATTCAAAAAGTGCTAAAAGAACCATTTATGTAAGCGTTAAACAACCGAAACCGTTATATTATTTACAATTCCGGTCTGTAATGGACACATTCAATTATTTTTAGTCGCGCGTTCAGTTCAGGCCAGTGCGCGCGCGCACATGCATACATTCTTCGTCTCTCTTTCGCGCGCTCTCTCTTTCTCTGTGGCACTGTAAACCGTCTCTCTCCCGCTTTCTCTCTATCACTCTCTCTCTCACACTCCCTCTCCCTCTCTCTCTCTCTCTCTCTCTCTCTCTCATACCCATTTCTCCAAGATTACCGCTCATGTTTTCCTCTGGTGATTTTCATCCTTCATCTGGCGGTTATGTCTCGCGCTTACGACACGCTATCTCGCCGGCGACCGGGCCCTGCCTTTCTTAACCGGTGTCACAGCTCCTTCTTCGACAGATAAAGCCGGCGGTGAGCTTTTTTCAACGGTTACAACTCTCGTCACATCGCGCTCTTCGTCGCAAAAATGATTAATTCCGCTCAGCCGACGCCTGTCAGGATGAAACATCACTCCGCGCGCGCGGCGGTTGCGATGATGAGGATGATAGGCTGTAATAACGGTCGTTATGCGCGGAATTTTCTCCACAGCGACTGCGTTATCAACGAAAAGACGGTCGTGCTGCAGAAGAAGGATAACGAGGGATTCGGGTTCGTGTTGAGAGGGGCGAAAGGTAGGGAAAAAGACAGACCCCTCGTCGTCTCCGCCGCATCATCATAACTGTTTATCACTTCATGCTTTAAACCCTCGAGAATCAAACGGTGTTGGTCCTTCATTTCACGCTATTTCTTATTCCTCGCTCTTGTTGTCTTTTTTGTACCCTCTCACTTAACGTCATTTATGTTGATTTCAAAGCGCGTCATCGCGCGCGCACTTGATTTGATGTGTCTGCGTGGCTTGAGCTGCATGAATTGCATCCATGTCAAGAACTTCTGAATTAATGCATCTCTTGGTGTCAGCGTGTCCATCACTTGACTGCGACGTATTTAAGTGGGCTTGTCAAATCTGTGAAGTGTAAACACAGACCCCCACCCACTCCCTGCTCCATGTGCTTGGCTTGTGTTTGACTGCATTAGGACTCTCCTGTCACTTTGTCTCGAGGGCTTCCTGACAGTCCAGCTGTGTGTAAAAGTGTTTAATTCACTTGCAAATCCATCATAAAAATGTATGGAACTCTGACAAACCTTTATCTGTCCAGTGCATTAACTAATTAATTTACACTAAAAGTCCCCCCCCCCCATCCACAACTGCAATGCTTATGGGTTTCTACACATCTAGTGCAGATCCCTTGAAGTTGCGAGTGGTGCACTGTGGCTTTTTTCTGCATCAGCTCATGCGATGCCCCTCGTTCTGTCAGGCTCCAGACCAGTGCTTCTCCCCACACTGTCAGCGGTGACATCCATGCATGCATTTTCTCTGGTTATATAAACGTCCCAACTCCTGCATTCATTTTTGATTTGCTTGGATGGATGCATTGCAGCTTGCATCATGTATCATCAGACCAGATGCTCTTGTTTAGCCACACTCATTATCCACTGGGCTACCAGGCACTCGTTTTCATAAGAATTGAATTTTTCACATCATCTATGTTAAAACATATTATTTTCAGCATGTTTTTTGAGTAATATCAAGCTTAATCATGGACAATTAATAAATCTGTGTGTGTATGTATATATATATATATATATATATATATATATGGTAAAACATCCCAAAAATACATAAATTGAATCCTAATCATAACTTTATATGTTTATTAGATTTTTTGTCTTCATTTAAATGTATTGCAGTCCAAGTTTAGGCTTAATCTGGGCCCAGTAATCTAACACAATGTCTTTTGATCATCGCAATTTCTTTCCTTTGGTTCTGTCTCGTCTGGCTTTGCCTGGACTTTTAGCGGATACCCCCATCGAGGAGTTTACTCCAACCCCGGCGTTTCCTGCTTTGCAGTATCTGGAGTCGGTGGATGAGGGAGGGGTGGCATGGAAAGCTGGCTTGAGGACTGGTGACTTCCTCATTGAGGTAAGAAAATGATTGGGTTTCCATAAGCTTACAGTTGTTGTTTTTTTGTTGTTTTTTTTGGAAAGACGTGAAAGCCATTGCATGCTGAAGGGATGAAAAGGTCCCTGATCAGCTGGAAAGAGTGATGTCCAGCCCATGCAGTGGACTTCATTTTGAGCTTGCTGCTGAATCATTCACAAGTTAGTGCAAACAGGAGAATGTTTATGCACAGTCTGAGCTTGTGAATATGAGGAAAGGTCATGGTTACATCTTTAATGAGACAGAGGAGCTTAGAAACGCAGGAGATGAGCACTCCTGGAAAAAGCTGTGAACGCATAGAGATCTGTCCTGTGCAGAAACTCAGCTTCCTGATGTCTCTGGAGCTCTTTGGTCTGGGTTGCATTTAAACGGCTAACCTTTGCATAGGCAGTCTTGCTTATCTTTTTTTAATTCTCACTTTTAATGAATGAGGGTGTAACCTTGACACTCTGAATTCATTTGAAAGTTGAAAATGTCAGGCCGGTAATCACCCATCATAACTCTTTTTAGAAGTTGGGCCTTTGAATTTGGTAGTTATCTGAGAGTGATCTTGCATTTATTGGATGTTGTAAATTTTTAATGCCTCTGAGGTACTCAGGAGCTGTAACCTGTCAAGTCAAAAAAGCAGCTAAGACAGCTAAGAAGTGTCATGATAAGGACTCACATTGACCATTTCAGTTCTTATCCACCCTGTGGTTATTACCAGATTACATTTGGTTTTGGTTAGTGAAGTGATGATATGTTATTGGTATGGCTCTATAAATATGGTATCTGCAAAACTACATATTTTCGAAACCGACTTGTCATCGGTTGGTCATAAGCAAGCGCTAGTTCAGGACCTCAATCAGGTTGGGTTTATTCTCAGAACATGTTCTTGTGATCAGAAATACCTAGATGGAATGCAATAAAATGTCTTGAGGTGTGTGAAATCCTTCGAGAGACAGATATTCAACTAATAAGCAGCCTTAACATCTAAAATTCCCTAATTTTCTTGATATGTGTTGTTGAAGGCAGTAAATTTGTTGCAAAATTGCTGCTTTGATGGCTGTAGGTGCTTTAGAGGGGATGAATTTAAAAGCTCAGTTTTTAGTGTGTTGACAGCTTCTAAGACGTTTACCACACTAAAACTCATGTGAAATTGCATCTCTTAATTTATCCCCTTTAATTTCTTCACCAGGTTAATATATATATATATATAAAAAACAAACCGTTACTGTTCTCCACTCGCGGTTCGGCACACACTTACACCGCGGTTCATCTTAAATCTGAGTTCGACTAATGTATGTTTCTGTCAATGGCTTCCCAATACGTTACAACAGCGATGATCAAAAAACGTGAACAAAACAGTCACTCTTTGTAAACTTTGTTCAATAGGAGTGCCGTATGCTCTAAAAGTGCTGGTGAGACGAGTGCTGGTGAGACGTTAGCAGCACACATTGCTATCTGTTTAAACTAAACTCATGACAATTTAAACAAGATGCGAAAGAGAACTTGTGTGCGATGTAATAAGATTTGTGTGTGCACTTACCGAAGCCGCGTCTCAGACAGCGCGCAATATTATATTGAGTTCTCTTTCAAGTACCATATTTCAAATATTGAGTTCTCTTTCAAGTTCTTTTCAAGTCAAGTCGCCCGACTTGGCGAGTATCCTAGCAAACAAAGTAGGTTATGTCTTAAGTGAATGTAAACAGTCGAGAAAGACAACGCATGTGTATCAGTATCAGTATTTTGGATCAGTGCATTATGCCTTAAAATGACAGCAACCTAATATTCCTGCTTTTTGTGTATTTTATTTGTATCTTTGCTCTATTGTATAAGTGCTGTTGCTTGTAGTTTGATTTCGCCTAGTTTGATAGTAGTCCTTTTTTCCCTGAATATAGCACATACTGAACTGGTATATTTTTATGTTTTTTAAAAAAGTCTTGACAAGGCAAAATACAGTCAAAACAATAATAGAGTTAAACATTATTTTAATGCATTTCAAAATGTAATTTATTCATGTGATGGCGAAGCTCAATTTTCAGTAGTTATTAAGGCCCATTCACACCAAGGACGATAGCTTAAACAGAAACAATAAAGATATTGTTCTAAAAAACGTATTTTTAGAACTATATCTTCGCAGAGTCCATTCCACAACTATAAAGATAACGGCACAGAGAAACAAATTCTTTGGAATCATTTTCCGAATTATTTTTTTCCTGCTGATGAATGATAAAAACATTGACAACCAAACTGAATCCATCCATCCAGAATCCAATCCTTCCTCAAGAATTTCAAGCAGCAGACGACAGAACTGCAGCACACACTTAGAATAAACAGAACAATATTTATAGTAATTGTTTTTTGGCGTGAATGGGCCAATACTCCAGTCCTCAGTGTCACATGATCCTTCATAAATCATTCTAATATAATGATTTGCTACTCAAGAAACATTTCTTATTATTATCAATGTTGAAAACAGTTGTGCTGCTTAATATTTTTGTGGAAACCATGATACATTCTTTTCAGTATACTTTGATCAATAGAACAACATTATTTGTAACATTATAAATGTATTTATTGTCATCTTTGATCTATTTAATGCATCCTTGCTGAATATAAGTGTGTGTATATATATATGGATGACTATTCAACCATCCATCACATCCCATTATAAATATAAAAAAGATGATAGAAGTCTATCCTCAAAACACCTGTCTTGCCCCCTCAGTTCTGGCCAAACTGACACTTCAGCAAAGACTGACCACAAGACATGAAAAGCATTGGGAATATCGTCTTCTTTTCTACATCAGCAAAATAAGGTTATTTGCATGCAAAATTCAAGAGAACACTCACTTTATGTTTAAGCACAGAGAGTAGATCCAAGATCTCAGCACTGCATAGAAGGGCCGAGAAGGGAAGAAAATGATTGGCTCTCATGAGTGGCAAAGATTTCATGAATTATTAACTCCTTACGGTAATCCAAGTCTTAATTTATCTAAACCAGAATGTTTCTATGATAGAGCAGTGGGAGCTGCATTTTAATGATGTAATTTTGCAGGAAGTGTATTGTGCGTTATCACTATGCTGAACTAATGACAGTTGACGTACTGCAGTGTGACACTCTAAAGTTATTTTAAAAAGTTTATTGCTATATTAATTGAGATACTATATGAAATATTTGTACTCAAGATAAATTCATTTCTCACAGTGCTAGATTTAAAATTAACTAATGAAGGCAAATTTTAAAGGGGACCTATTATGCCCCCTTTCACAAGATGTAATATAAGTCTCTGGTGTCCCCAGAATGTGTCTGTGAAGTTTCAGCTCAAAATACCCCACAGATCATTTATTATAGCTTGTCAAATTTGCCCCTATTTGGGTGTGAGCAAGATTTTTGTGTGTGTCCCTTTAAATGCAAATGAGCTGCTGCTCCCGGCCCCCTTTTCAGAAGAGGAGCTTTAACACCTCACGCTTCGGATACTCAACAACAACAAAGCTGGAAAATCTGGTGTTTAGCTTTACAAACCGCAGTCGAACACTAATGGAGAGACTCAGGAAGAAGTTGCAACTTTTAGAAAGCATCTGGACGTTTCTGAATGGTTATTGGATACATTATGTAGTTTCTGTGGAGTTGATTCAACTCATCGACTAGCATGTGCCATCATGTTAATCTTTTGTGCAAATCCAGCATTGAACTGAGCCTCGTTTGTGAAGCAGTCCGACATAAGAGTAGGGGGAAATCTGGAACCGTGCATTTGGAGACTTTTTAAGATTTATGGGGATTATAAAAAAGGAGTGGGTGGATTTTTATCATTATAGGCTGGTTGTTTGCACACTGTGGACACACATCTATGTTCAAAAGTAAATTTTGCATAATAGGTCCCCTTTAAAAATGGCAAAATATAAAGAAATCATCACTAGTTACACATAAAATATTAATATAAATGTACAGTAATCTTATAAATTTTAACCTAAATTCTTGATTTAAAAATTGACAAGTTTCACTCAGCTACCATGTACTGTATAAATTATACTACCTAAGTGTATATAAATGCAGTATTGCATTCTAACCACTTTTAGAGGTGACTTTCAGATCAAAATCCTTTGGCACAATTTATTTGTGTATGTAAAAATACGCAAAGGTTAGAATAACAGAGCAAGAGCTAGTGTTTGTTTATATAAATTCATTCATCATCTCTTTACCCCCTCGAATACCGCGGAAACAATAAACACATTTTAATCGTCCAGTCGATGATATTGACCGTCAGTCCCTCAGGAGCCAAGCAAGCTTCACTGCCCACATCAGGTTGAGATGCTGCCTTTTTGCTCTCTCACACTTTTGTGTTCGGATGTGTCAGGGCCCAGGGACAATCTAGCCTTATAGACTAAGCAAGGCAAAGCTCTTGCAGAGAAATTGACCTCGTTTTACTTTACGATTATGATGAAAGCTTTCAGTCAATCAAATATATTTAAAGGGGACATAACACACAGTTTCTGCCTATCTCATGTTAATCTTGAGTACCTATAGAGTACTTGCATCCTTCATATCTCCAAAGAGTCTTTAGTTTTATCAGATACAGCTGTACCGCTTTTTTCTGAAAACAGTCGAGCTTCTGGAGGCATGCCAGGGGTGGAGCTAAAGAGTCAGGAGCGTGGTTTTAGAATAAACAAATGGACATTTATTAGTGTTGTCAAAAGTACCGGTACTTCGGTACCAAGTCGGTACTGAAATTTTTAAAATGTGACGATACCCGCATTTCTGTAGTACCGGTAGTACCGAGATTCCGGGTATATTCGGTACCCACTGATAAGGCTGTTGGCAGTATTTACTTGAATATGACACGAGTGAAGCACAAAGCTTTGTTTAGCTACAAAAGAAATAATAGGTTAGCAATTAAATGTGACATCGCAGCCATGGAAACATATTGGTTCATGCCGAATGACAGAGGTACGTGAGTCCATAAATTTAAGCTTTGTATTCTGTTTTGCGAATCGCGATCTGGTCTCCTGCTTAGCAGAGAATTCCATTAGTTATTCCACAATATTACAATATTAACAATATTCCATTAGTTATTCCACATGGAATCTCCGTTTCTTTTCCCAAATCTTCACTCACGCAGGGGATTATAAAAGTTCCTTTCGTTCGCATTTAGGCCTATTATAGGCTATTCGCATTCTTTACTGTGGTAAAGTAGAAAAACACCGTAGGACAGAAACCTTTTTGCTTGCACGTCAATTTCTATTTAACACAGTTTGCGCTTGTTATTAGACTTAAAGTCTAGGCGCGTCAAGTTTATTTGTATAGCGCGTTTCACACACGCCGGTGATTTTTACTTTCGCTTTCTCTGGCAGCGCTAAATCCAACATAGCCTGAATGTCTTGCCCCTGCGGAGGATAAAACTCGCTCTTCAGACCTTTTACAACAAGTGTCAGTTGTTTGTAACATCAGGAGATAACATGAAGATATTATTAAAGAGAAATGGTCTATTTCCTGCTCGTGTCCTCATCCCTCTCAAAGCGCAGAGCGGTAGGTTATATCAAAGCCTATAATAACGGGACATTGGCTATATGACGCATCTTTGTGTGGAAATAAAAAACGAATGTTTTTTAAAATAATATTTAACTTTCTTATTATTTAGGTTACCATTATTTACCTATATTTATTTCATAGATTTACAGGCTAGTATATTGTTTCACTGACGGAATAGCTAAAATAAACACGCACGTTTGTTACCCCTGTTGAAAAAACAAGCATATGTTGGTAAGGTAGGTTTTGAAGCTGGTATGCTGGGGTGCGTTTCCCAAAGCGAACTATGGTCGCAAGTTCCGTCGTTACCAATAGAGTTCAATGGGACTTACGACCATGGTTCACCAATGATGCTTTCGGGAAACTCACCCCTGGTTCGAGCTGGATTATGCTGGTCCTATGCTGGACCATACTGCTCCAGGACCAGCTTAGGACCAGCATGGACCAGCACTTGACCAGCATACACCAGCTCAAACCAGCATACGAGCTTCATAACATACCAATTATTTATTTATTTTTTATATTTCAAAATTCATTGAAATTGAGGCAGCCTATCATGGGCGTAGGTTTGGTCTCAGCTTTGGTGGGGACACCCCCATTACATAAACAGAATGTAGGAAACGAAAAATGTCTCAGATCCACCGTTTATGTTGACTGCAAGATTCTAAGTTAAGGTACAGGCTAATTGACATTCAGTTACTTGCTAACATAGCATTCTATCATCCTGGGTAACACATACTATCACCAGTTAATACTATTTTCCACAGTAGAATCTGCATTTGAAAGCCTGGTCAGTCACTACTGCTAGTTTATTTGTGTGGCTAGCTAGTTATTTTGCCTACTTACACTCTGACTCTGCTTTATGAAAAAGCTTTTTATGTCCCCTTTCTTCTTCTTGGGTGGCATCTACAAAGTACAAAATGGGGCAAAAAAAACGGAATATTAAAATGTTTTTACTCTGGCCTTTGTATGTGGCAGAGAGACAGCCCTGGTAACTTACCATCGGCGTGCGCGCGCGCGCACACACACTCACCACCCGCTTGCTGCTAGTGCAAGCACAAAAGTAGTCCCGGCCCTCGCGTGTAGCCTGTCAGATACCCCGCCGCCAATCAAATTACGGCGTTTCTTGTACTGTCGTCGTCCTGGCCGTTAGAATCGGTCCAAATAGCAGTGCAAAGATCCAAATAGCAGTTCAAAGGAGCTTGCTAAATATTGGTGGGGACAAATTTGTCATCTCAAAATATTGATAGGGACTAGTACCTAGCGTCCCCCCCTAAACCTACGCCCATGCAGCCTATACACACACAAACATACACACATGCTCCAAATCATATTTAATGTTTTTAAAATTGGCTATATAAAATAGTAAAATAGTTCCAACAGATTTTGCTGTGGTACCGAAATTGGTACCAAGAACCGTAAAATTTTCATGGTATCGGTACTGACTACTGGAATTTTGGTACCGTGACAACACTAACACTTATGGTGGTCAGCTAAACAAACACAATACATCATCGCATTATCCCTGGATAAATTTTAATGTATATGTTTGTGTTGTTTACATTATATGCACTTATGTGACGATTGCCAACAAAACAGACATTTGAGGCAGTTTTACTTAGCGACTGTGGTTTCCGACTCATGACCGGGATCTTTTATCGCTGGGACCGCTCCATCTTTCAGTTTCAAACGATCTGCAAATCCAGCATAGAACTGGGCCTTGTTTATAAAACATTCGTCACCGAAATGCCGGGAACAAACAAACACACATGCACAACTCTGTTGCTGCCCCGGAAAAACACACTGCATTCTCTGTTCTCTTAACGCTGGTTCTTTTGGAAGCGGAACAAGGTTACCTTTCCCTCACAACCAAAAGCACACTTCTTTGGTGACATTGTTGATTTCTTGGTCTAAAAACAAAATGACAAATCTTTCTTGAGCAAGTCCTGTGCAGCGCTGCCGACGACTTCCGTAACCTGAACGAAGCACGTTGATGGGCATGCTCTTGCTCTCGTTCTGGTTAATGTGTGTGTGCGCACGCTCTTCTATGAGAAGTGCCCATAAAAGGAATTCTGCCCGTTATGACGTCATACAGGGCCATACTCGAAAAAAACTTTCCAAAACTTATACGAACCCTGAAGTAGTATATTTGGCACAGAAATACTCTGTCATACGTCCAACTCATTTTTTGGCCATGTTTAGCATGAGAATCCAACTCTTTAACAGTGTAAATAAGTTAGAATGCATGAAATAGCATTAGACCCCCCTTTAAAAAACATTTTTTTTTTACCTTCTGTGAACTGCACAGGTTTAATGGCAAATTCTCACTCCTACATTTCCTGAAGCTTCTGAGAGTCGATGAATTAATCTTATTGCCTAAAAGAAACTCTATAAGAAACTGTGTAGCTTATGAAGAGTGCTAGTGATCAACCAGGAAGCTACAAAATAGAATGATGGATTTACTGAAAATACATCTACACCCACTTGCCCTCGGTGTGTGGGCATGAGTATCTCTCTCTCTCTTTACTCTCATCTGATCGCATTTGTGCATCTTACCTCTTTCTGTATATAAGATCTAATAGTGTATCCCAGGGCATGAGTTATCAATTCCATAAAATAATCAATGTTTACTGACCCATAATGCATTTTTGCAGGGCTCACCAACTTCTATAAAAAAAGGAGTGCAAGCTGCTGGAAAATATGAATGTTCCGTGTAATGGCATGTTTGAGTGAATGTTTTTAATAATTATATCAGCTCAAACAGGCTATTTCATGGATTTATGATGTTTATTTATACGATTTGCACATGCATTGCATTTACATAATGCCTAATCTGACACAAAATGCATCTCCTGCTTTAAAACTATTTTAGTGGTTTAAACAAGCAGCAGCACTGAAGTATTTTTGGTCCTTGTGAATATTTCGCACTGTCATGCTGACGGGGTAAAAAAAAAAAAAATGTCTCGAACGAATATGTAATTGTGGTTATGTAGCTCAAAAAATTGCTAACGTTGAATGTGATGGCGGTTGATGTGTTGGACATCTCTCCTCGGCTGTAATGCTCTCTCCAGAATGTTCTGTGTGCACAGAGAGAACCAGCAGGGAGGAAGTCTGTGGACTGTAGGAGATGCCTGCGAGCGTCCTCATGGCCTGATAACCGTACAACCTGTCACCAAAACCTGCTCCTCACGCACTGCGAACCAAGTATAGCGCAGTACATAGTGTTTGCTCTGTGACACTAAATGAGCTGGAACGTTATACGATTTCCATTTTATGTTTTACATTATAAAATAGATCTTCCTATTTTTAATATTTCCGAAAATAACGGCATCCAGTGATGTTACTGACCTTCCTCATGCGTGTATGTGATGGTCCAGGTCTCATGTTGTAACACAGAGCAACGGTCGCCTAGCAACCGCACCAGCATTGTGTCTGAGCAGTGATGAAAGCGAGGTTTGAGGTTTTTTTTTTCTTTCTTCGTTGGAGTGCAGCACTGGGCCGCATGTAAACATTTCTTTTCCTGTTTGTATTGATACAAAAATACACCTCCATGATGGATTTCAATACCTGAGTGCTTGGATTTCAGGGGCGAATGACTCTATTACTTGCTAGACATTAGCTCTCATGGTTATTTAGGCATGCAACTGCAATATGCTATATGACGGTTTCCTCCTGAGAGGCTGGCTTTCTTCATTTTGTCTCCTCAAGCCTGTTTTAGGAATTCCTGAGCTGTGAGATGATCGTTTGACATGTTGATGCTCACAGGACTGATTTTTGAAGACAATGAAGTCGTCCCTTAAACAAAACATTGGGGCAGTTTCAATTATGGTATGGGATAGTAATATCATGATACTTTGTTCTTTCTACTCATCAAAAAATCCTGAAAAAAATGTATCGCAATTTCCACAAATATATTAAGCAGCATATATACGAAGTTCTGGCATGAAACTCTAGATGGCACACCTGCTAATTATCACATCATTATCTATAGGTCACAGATGATTGGTTCCTGCTGTATTAGTAGCCAATGAGCTGCGTGCTTAATCTTTAAATACATGAGTTAGCATTTCTTAGTAGCGCAGCGTGCTTCAGAAACCCTCCACCTTCCCCAGCTCCACCTGTATAGATCTGCTACGGTTATTCATGTACGCTATATTGTACAGCAGCAGCATGTCTTACTTGCTCACAGCAGCGGATTGTGTATGTATTGGCAGTAGCAAGTCCCGTACTTGCTCTGCAGCAGCAGCAGCAGCAGCAATTAAGCAGCAGCAGCGTTGCAGATCTATTCCGCCAAGACCAAACATATCTACATTTTCATATCCATTACCATACCAAACACTCCGAGAGTTGTCATGACAGAACTGTTTTCAACATTGATAATAAAAGACATGTTTCTTGAGCAGCAAATCAGCCTATTAGAATGATTTCTGAAGGATCATGTGACACTGAAGCCTGGAGTGATGATGCTTAAAATTCAGCTCTTCCATCACAGGAATAAATTACATTTCAAAATATATTAAAACAGTTATTTTAAATTGTAATAATATTTCACATTTTTAGGGCTCGTTCACACAGAACACGTCTTTTTTCGATTAAAAACACGAGACGTAGCACTTAGGCCGCGTGTCCACCAAAGCAGCGGCTAGCGTACTTTTCCAATTGCGTTCAATGGGAGTGCCGCGTTTTTTAAACACCAAGAGCGTAACGATTTTTAATTTTTAAACCATTTTAAACAACATATTGCTGACTCTGGTGTAATTATTATGAATGCTGCTGTTATAAACTATATTAGCGAATTATAAACGAATATTTATACATTCATATAAATATTAATTTTAAAAAAAGTTAATGGATCCACGCGAGTATCATTTGTACTATTTGATGTAAGATACTGTGGCATTAACATTATGCAGTCCCTCCAGAAAAACGCTGAATTTTTTTGTGATTGTTGCGGGCTAAAATGCTTGATTTTGCGGCACGTTTTCTTAAAAAATGTGATGGAATATGTGGGATATTTTTGCAATTTTATGCGATGAAATTGTGGGAACTTGCAAAAACTGCGGTTTGATGAAAAACAGAAAAAAATAAAAGGTGATTCCCCCAACACCCTGTTCTCACTAGGCTACTACTTTAATGTAAAGAGTAATTTCCTATTACTTCCTATGATAAGCAAGCATACTAAATCACAGAATATTTAAGTTCTCATTCTGTTTTATTTCAGACCTTAATTAACACATGGCTCAAACTTACAAAACATTGAGTCAAACAAGTTCTGTAGCTTTACAAAAGGAATATGAGTTTGTAGAAAGGCGCTATATAAAATAAACGTATTATTATTAATATCCAACAACTTCTATAAAAATGAATAAATAAAATATTTTAAAAAATGTGTGCTTCTTCCTGCCTGCTTCCGCTGCTGCTTTAACCATCCTTGGCGGTGGCAAAATGAAAGTGGTTTTCCAGCGTCAACACGCAGTTGCACGGAGTGCAAAATATTTTGCCCCCACTGTCATGTAACACACCGGGAAACTGCTTCGCGCGGTCTTTTGCGCTTATTTTTATTGGCAAATGAGAATGATTTGTGTGCTTTATCATGGTTTCATGGTTTACAGATGATGTTCACGTCGCGTAATTACGTCACTTCACAAGGTTCCCATGGCAATAGGGGGGAAATAATGGCGCTTTACTAGTGTGAAGTAAACGCAACATTTTTCAACTTTCTGCTAAGATATATGTGACTTTTTTGCAATGAAAATGCAGGGATTAAGAAATCATGCTAGCCCCGCATATATTTTGCTTGCTGAAATCGGCCATTTATGCGGCGAAAGTGTGGTGTATTTGAAAAAATGCGACTCCCGCATAAATATGCGGACTTTGGCTGATAATGCATGAAATGAGGCGATCGCATAATCGCGTTTTTCTGGAGGGACTGATTATGATGGTGTCCAAAATATGGTATTTGTATGGAAAAACTGGCATTGTGTATAATGCGTAACTGCATCAGGCATCCATCTACTTCCTGTGTGGACAAGTGGACAAGGATTTTTAAAAAATAATTATAGTCATAGCAATAAGAAAATCAATTTTCAATTATTGTCAGAACAAATAATTTCTAGCCCTAAAAAATATTTGACAAACTTGCATCCAGAAATGACAAGGTAGTACAATTGCAATGCAGTACAAGTTCCATATAACCCTCTTTATTTGTGTCAGGACATAGCTGGCAACGTTACAGCATTTTTAATTCTTTTTAAATAGAGTGCTGTTTAGGCAGCCTCTTTAAACTTTCAGTGAGTCTTTCACACTATCTTGTGTTTAATCTCCTCTATAGAGGGCTTGACCGCAGAGGTCTTATCATGTAACCTTTCTTTAAGTACAGGCCAGGCCAAGCCGATAGCTGTGCTGCTATCGTAGAGCAGTGCAGACAGGAAAATGGATGAGGCTTAAGTGTGTGTGTCTGAGAGAGAGAGAGAGAGAGAGAGAGAGAGAGTGTGAAGAGTACAGATCCCCTGTACTCTTCGTAATTATCCCCACTCAAGACAAAAGAGCGCCCTCCTTTCCGGAAAGTATCAAGAAGAGGGAGATTTCATTTGACGGGATGGAGTTTTATCTGGGCTGGATGATTGCCCTCTGACAACTTTCTGTAAATCTCTAAATCGGGCCAGAGGTGCAGTGATTGCAAGCTCTCTAGTTCGTATTAGAGAGTGTGATGTTGGTGCTGGGTCATGTTTAGTAATGATAGTGGATTTGACTTGGGGATTAAGAGATGGGAGCCATGTGGATTTGTCGAGTTGTATGATGTTTTATTAAGGTTGTGTTTTATTTTTTTATTTTTTTTTTAATTATCAGCGTCGCCCTGGTTAGGCCGATTCTGGGAACACGCAATGTCAGGGCTTATTTTTTCCAATCCGAACAGTAGGGCCTTTTTATTTATTTATTTATTTATTTATTTTATGTTTATGCCAGCTTACAAAAGTATTGAATGGTTATGCATATTTTTCAACTGTACATATCTGATGCCTGAAAATGTTGAGAGAAATATTTTCATTTTTTAATTAAAAAAATTATATTATAATTTATATTGTAATACTGTACATTAAAGGCATTAAAATAACATCTGATCTTATTTTATTTTTAAAATATTTATTACATATTTTAAATATCAATGCATGCTTAAAATAAAAATTTTTAGTCATAATATAAGCAAACTTTTTTAAATTTAAAGATATTTCTGTATTAAATATATTGGATCTGATATTTTTAAAATATTTATTACATTTATCATATATTATAAATATGGGTGCATGCTTTAGTTTAAAATGTAAACTTAATTTTTCATTTGTAATAAACAATACACAAGCTGTCTCAAATTTGCTGATGTTTCCACATAATTAAGGTTTGATATTAGATATTTGGCACCAGTTTGCCAGAGCTGGATGTTTGCTTTTCCTTTTTTTATTATTATTTTTGGGCTTTTAATGCAGCAGGCAGGAAAGTCCGGGTAAGATAGAAAGTATTGGATTGGGACATGACACATGCCAGACTTAAACCCAGGTCCCTGTGGGCCAACACCTCCAAATTGCATCCTTTTCAAAACTTGCTTCAAAAACCCTTATAAATAATGTTTTCCAGTCTTCTTGCGGTTCAGATGTTTTTTTTTTTGCTGGTCTCTAGACGAGTGGTTCCTGTTTTTATGGACTAAATAAAATAGTAAGAGCCTTCCCTTGTCCATGCATCCTCACTGTTCTGTTACTACTAGTTAGTGTCTTCAGTCTATGTGGAGATACCTGGAGGGGGTCTCCTAGTTCATGGAGTGGCATTATATAACCACAAGGGTGAACATGGATAGACTGTTACATAATGGCTTAGTGAGCAAGTATATATATAAGTGTGTGTGTGTGTGTGCATGCACGTCTTGTTTGTGTCAGTAAGTGCATGTGTAAAAAGAGTGTGTGTGTGTGTGTGTGTGAGTGCAGTACACATCTTTATTCTTCTGGAAGTGACCAGATGTGACACAAAATCATCCTTTATGAAATATGGAGGTCCCTGTAGATTCTCTGTCACAGACACACACTCTCAAGTTGGATGAACAGCACGTGAACACACACACACACACACAGAATCTCTAAGGTCCTTGAATAGAACAGCAAGCATAAATTGTGTGGTGCATCTGGGGACTGCAGAGAAGCAATGAAATTCATTTGGTTTATGAGTTCGTTTTTTTTTTTTTTTTTTTTAACGTGTGTATTGAGACTGTGACCAGAACGACCCTGAGCAGAACTGATATGATTAGCCAAATGGAAGGCTTATCGTTTTATGGTTTATTTCCTGTGTGCTGACTCTGTGCAGAGGATAACCGCCTGCTAATTTCATCAGATTTTAATCAAGTGTGGGATGCTCACCACATGTCACACACATCCATCAGTCAAGATCTGTGTATGCGTGTTGTGTTTTTATGTCTGTTATTATACCGTGAAATCACAAACTGTTATAATCAATGATAATTTTAGAATTACAAATTGGCATTTTGTGTGTTTAAATGTGTATATAGAAAAAGAGCACCTCCCAAAATCCAGTTTTGCATCCTAAGCTGTCTTTAACCTGATTTCAGTTTCGTGACACACAGAGACTCGGATCAGCATGTTTAACTCTTAAAGGAATAGATCAGCAGAAAATGAATATTCTATCATTATTTACTCACCCTCGTGCTGCATATCCATTATGTAGAAAATAAATCTATATACATTTATCCATATAACTATGACAATATTTTGGCAAATTATTTGTGGCAAGTAGTAGTTTCAGTAATTTGGAAATTTCTGGAAAGTATCTATCCATCTGTTATTTATTAATTGTCCAGTTTATATATATATATATATATATATATATATATATATATATATATATATATATATATATATATATATATATATATATATCAGTGGTGTGCAATGAGGTTCTGAAATGAGGCTTTTTTTTTTTTTATGCATCATTGTAAATTCATGTGCATTACTCTTAAAGTTGACACATCTTCCTTGTTAAATAAACATTACTTTACAGTACATTAAAAAAGAAACCAAATACAATTCTATTTTGTAATTTTACATTAACAATGTAATGTTCTATTTATCAAAACCAAGTCAATCTCATCAAGCATCAAGTGATTTAAGCATTTCTACATTCATTCCAAAATAATAACTAAAGGCAATAATAATTTAAACAATATATTTTATTTGTGTATTGCGGTTTTTCTTTTTAATTGTCAACCTAGAATATTTTGGATCATCAGTCATGCTCCATTAACACCGTCTGTCACAGACACAAATTGTATTTTTAATTTCACCAAGCTGATTGCACTAAAAACCCCCGCAGTCATCAAGCTTTCAGTCCATTTCAAGTTTGATTTTGACGTGACATAAAGCAGTGATATCTAACTGGATGATCTGTTTACTTACTTTTCAATTAGTCTTCCGAATGACGCCATTATTTGTTCAGTCAAAATGACGCGCGGAACGCGCACGTCAACGAGAGGCGGGATTTATCGCACAAACCAATCATAACCAATTACATCCAATCATAGCGCGATGGAGACATTGCCTCCTCTCACGTGACTTTCCCCCATTCATTCTCAGTTACCCCCCACAAAACCCACCGCACGCCGGGGGTCTGATGATTTTATATGGTTTCCTATGAGAGGAAAGGGAGGGATGACTCCAGACTGTAAAGCATGACTCCTCTGTGTAACTCTACCTACTGGTGTTGCTGTTGGGCAGTGTTCCTTAAGAAATACGCGTGACTTGCGCTATTTTTAATGTCATAATTTGTAATATTTGTGTTGTTTTATATGTAATATGGATTATTTTCTCATCCTGTTTTTTTTGAGGAGGCAATGCCTCCCTTGCCTACTCGGAGGAAATGCCCCTGATATATATATATATATATATATATATATATATATATATATATATATATATATATATATATACCTCAAGCTGGTTTGTTAATACACTAAATAGATATTGAACCAAATGGATCTGAAAGGTTACTACTGACCCTTCTTATCCTTTATGCAGTTTTTTATGTTAAGTAGGCAATCTTCAAAATTTGTCCTTTTTTGTTCCACAGAACAAAAGTCAGGGTGAATAAATTCATATGATTCCTTCATGTTGTTCCAAACCTGTATACCTGCAATGATAATCTATAGATTGTCAAAGACAAAAAAACACACAAACTATAAAAGTACTATGATCAGAAATTATGCTATAGGCTCCTTTTTAAGGCCCGGGTTTACTTCATTTTCCGCGTCCGGGCGCATCTCATGCACAGTTGAGCATGCAAGCCTTTCAAAGTATACTCCTTTGGCTGTGCGGAAAGATGCATTCGGCACGTGCACACTATCTAGTGGACTGCTGTTTTTTAAGTCACTCACACATGCGCTTGTGTATGTGGATTGTCCGTGCGGTCTCAAAAATTGGGCTGCACACAAATGGGGTGTGCGGATGTCCACGGACCCTCCTGATGACAAAAGTTATGTCATGCAGAAGGTGCGCAGATGTGGACGGCTGAAGTATACTTTGGCCTTTAGAGTTTTGCAGCCTGTGGTCACTACTAACAAAGTTTCGGTAACACTTCAGGATAGGGAACAAGTATTCACTATTAACTACAACTTTTGCCGCAACTCTTAATTTACTGCTTATTAATAGTAAGGTGGATTTTGTTGCGTTTAAATTTAGGTATTGTGTAGGATTAAGGGATGTAGAATAAGGTCATGCAGAATAAGGCATTAATATGTGCTAATAAGTACTAATAAACAACCAATACTACAATACTAGTAATATGCAAGCTGACAAGCAACTAGTTAAAAGTGAGAATTGAACCCTAAAATAAAGTGTTACTGAAGTTTCTTCAGAATTATTCTTTTGTATCTTAAGGGAACATACATGTTTGAAAGGACATGAGGGTGAGTGAATAATGACCAAATATTCCATGTCCTTATATCAAAAACAACACAAAAATCAGGTTCCTGTGCTCAGGCTCAGCTTGGTTGGATTTGGCTCCGCTCCAGCATAATGAGATTATCACGATGAAGTGGCCATGCTGAGATTGTGCTGTTTTGTGAGCTTTATCTACATCTGGTCCCAGCACTTCCTAAATGAGCCCAAATCTCATTACCAGTGTGTGACATGCCGAGAGACTGGAGGTCAGTGAGAATGCTGGGAAATTTGTGCCCACCCTCCTCCTCCAGCACTCACCAAAATCTAGAGCACTGCTAAAATCTGCACCACCGTGAGTTGCGGTTACAGCTCATGATTCACAGAGCTTTCTCTCTCTCCTTCTCAGTCTCTCTAAATTTACATCATCTGTCATAAGGTCAAGCTCTAAGATGTAATGCAGAGTTTTTTTGTCTCCTGGTGCCTTCTGGAATGCACAGTATGAAAATCCACATTAAGGAGGGATGTAGAAAAGATAACAGCGATTGGCGTTAAAGGCTGTTACTTTTTTTTTTAACATACCTGGCTCTCCATGCGGGCCTTTCACTCCCGATCCCACATTGATTATGGCTTGCTTTCTAACTTGTGTTCAGCTAATTTTATTTAATTGGAACAATGGCAATCTCTGTCTCGTATACTCACATACGTAGTCCCTTGCTCTCCATTACGCTTGCAGCATTTATGAATCACACAAACACACGATGGAATAAAAGGAGCAGCTCAGCTCTCTTCGTCATGAAGACGACTTCGGCTCTCTCGGCTGTTTCCTAGGTTACCCAAGCTTATTCACGTAACCTTTTCTTCGGTAAAAGGCATACTCTAAAATCTCTCCCAAACCCGTCTCTCTCATTTTCTCTCTGCTGATCTGTTTCGTAGTCACGGTGTTTCTCGTTTTGCTAGAGAAATGCCACAGGAGCAGGGGTGTCTCTCTAATTTGCCTGCAGTGCCTTTTATTGCACGATTTATATCAAAGCATATCAACATCTTTTCGTAGTCATTAGTGCTACTTGCTAAGGGAACTTATCACTATTGCTATTACTCATACTTTAGGTTAGGGTTTGATATAGGGAATGACAATTGTGATTGTCAAATCATGTGGCATGTTGAGGTTAAGTGTAATATTACATTTCTACTTGCCTGACAGATTTATATTGAATTTTTTTATATTGAACTTTTGACTTGGGTCAGTAAGCTACCACCTAGCAACCACCCAGAACACCCTAGCAACCTTTCTGAACCCCATAGCAACCACCCCCACAACAGAGTTTTGCACAAGAAAGTGCTACTCAATTTTCTTCAGAAAATACACAATCTATTGTTGTTTCCAAACATTCTGTGGTCTAAATTTGGTAAATCATGTCAAAAATAGTTTTTTAGAGTCTCTTCAAATAGTTTTGGGGGTTTGTGCTCCACTTTCATGTAGAACGAATACAACAAATGTTGAATGCAAATTGTTTCTCTCTGAAT
Organism: Megalobrama amblycephala; assembly: GCF_018812025.1. Classification (NCBI taxonomy): domain Eukaryota; kingdom Metazoa; phylum Chordata; class Actinopteri; order Cypriniformes; family Xenocyprididae; genus Megalobrama; species Megalobrama amblycephala. The sequence goes on from NC_063058.1 coordinate 16,480,379, forward strand.
TTGTTTTAAGTCCAGCTTAGGGCTGGAATACGTCGATTACGTTGATTATGAAAATGCATTGATTTGCGTGGAAAAATCACACCGTTTACATTCGCCCCTAATTCCCTTTCATGTTTCAGACAAGAAAACGTTGAAAGATTAATGGCAGAGGTTACGGTTATTATTTATTGGTAGGCTAAGTAAAGGATGAATCTACTGATCAGAAAACAATTGGATTAATCTTAAAAATAATCGATAGATTTATAGACCAATTGTAAAAATAATCAATACATTAATCAATCATCAAAATATTTGTTAGTTACAGCCCTAGTCCAGTTAGTATGGAGATAGGATTGTAGCAATATTCCAAATAAATAGATTACGATCCACAAATAAATGTAAAGATATTCACAGAAAATAATTGTATCCACATATGAATAGAATGAGATCCACAAATATTATGTTAGGAGTTTCACAAAAATTAATTTAATTCACAAATAAATAAAATGAGATTTGCTAATAAAAAACATATTCAAAAATATGTTTTTATGTCACAAGCACAACTCTGCCTGCATTTATTTGTGAATCACCACCTGTGCATTTGTGAATTGCTTTCTGTGCATTTGTGGATCGCCGCGCGCATTTGTGGATCTCTTCCTGCGCATTTGTGAAACACCTCGCGCATTTGTGGATTCTGAAACAATTCTAGCATCAGGATCTCAGACAAATCCACAAATAGGTCGACTCCACCCACCGACTACTCAAGCCAATCAGATAACGGCCACGTGGCGCTAACCAATCACAGCACACTCTCGCTACAACCAATCACGTTTTGCTTTACAATCGGGGGCCAGAACAGACTCTGAAAGGAGCTCCTTGCTAATGCTATTCCACCATGGGCGCTTCGTTCAAATTGAGCTGAAGTGCTGTTTGTGTGATTAAAACACCCCGTTTACAAAATGTAACAGATTTTATTGTATTTGTTTATTTTGATTTATTATGGTCTGAGTGTTACTGATCACTGCAGTAATGAACAAGAGTGTCGTGCATATTATTACGGTTCATCAGAGTTTTCTTACGGATAGAAAGTTTAACAGTTTGTTAAGCAACCCTGAATCTCTTACAGTGATTATGTGGAGTTAAAAATGGACATTTCAAGGTAGATAATGTACAATAAAACTACATGAAACTCATCAGTAAAGTTTCAGCCATCATTCAGACGGGGATGATTTTTGGAGATTATTATATTGCCATCAGGATCAGTGAATCGGGATAGAGGCTATGTATGTACGAATTATGATCATTCACAGATCCCCAGCTATAACACCTCTACCTGACGCGAGCCACGCATTAATCATTACATTACATTATTACTGTTCATGTAAATGCAGCTATACTGTCTATAAGCGGCACGGTGAGAAACGACGAGTCAGTGGCAGTAAACGGATGTCCCGTTAATACCACACTTGCACAATATCATATAATACCAAATATGAATCAGTGATGTACCAGTACAGGCATCACTGCAGCTATGGTTTTGGATAAAACAAGGTTGCAATGCTGAAAATTAAATTTTATGTATTTATTTTGGATGCTGTAGGATAAATAACTTTTGCAATAAAAAACTATCAAGTCTGATTCATCTGAAATATTTGGGTGATCAAGTGTTTGACTGCTGGACATTCATTCAGTAACCTGTCACATTTAAAAAGTCTTCTCTACAAACAATGGTAACGTTAAAACGTTTAATTTTTGTTTAAAGTATTATTTAAGGGCCTGTTCATGTTTAATAGCTGGTTTGCTGCTCGTCGATGTTTGATTGATAAACTGAAATGCCGTTGCTATGTGACGACAGTTTAATCTATTTTGCAAACTCGCGTGTTTATCACAAGGTTAAATCCAATTAGATAAGTTAATAGAGCTATTCACTTAATTATAATTAAGTTATTATAAATTATTGAGGCTTTCTGTTCAATCTTGAATAACGTGACACTTCATAACACATCTGTGTCCAATATATGTTGTTCCCATAACAGAGAGCACTGTTTCTCTGGCATTTTTAAATGGCGCATAAAATATAATAGTTTGGCTTGGCTTGACACACAGTCTAACGAAATATAAATTTTAAACCATTGTTTAAGAACCCTCTACTTCCTTTCTAAGCCAATGCAGGACGAGACCGCCCCCGATTGTAAAGCAAAACGTGATTGGTTGTAGCGAGAGTGTGCTGCGATTGGTTAGCGCCACATGGCCGTTATCTGATTGGCTTGAGTAGTCGGTGGGTGGAGTCGACCTATTTGTGGATTTGTCTGAGATCCTGACGCTAGAATCATTTCAGAATCCACAAATGCACAGGAAGTGATCCACAAATGCGCGCAGCGATCCACAAATGCACAGAAAGCAATTCACAAATGCACAGGTGGTGATTCACAAATAAATGCAGGCAGAGTTGTGCTTGTGACATAAAAACATATTTTTGAATATGTTTTTTATTAGCAAATGTCATTTTATTTATTTGTGAATTAAATTATTTTTTTGAAACTCCTAACATAATATTTGTGGATCTCATTCTATTCATTTGTGGATATGATTATTTATTGTGAATATCTTTACATTTATTTGTGGATCATAATCTGTTTATTTGGAATATTGCTACAATCCTATCTCCATAAGTTAGAGTCATTTGACTTTACACCTCTGTTGAAAAGAGATGATGAAAAAAATATCTGGTGATAAATGTTGCCCATATATCAATGGTTATCACCATTGGCAAATCGTTTCTGCTGTAGCTAAATGCGATTGAGCTCGCCAGTAACGGCTCAGTGGCAGATTGAATGTCCCACTTAAACATTTAAACCCCATTTTGATTTACTACCTTCTGATGCCTTTCCAATGACAGCTGCCCCTGAAATTGTGGCCATTTAAGTGTATATGAAGAAAAATTATAAAGACAAAAGGTAATTTAAAAACATTGTGGATAAAATAATAGCTTTGTGTTTGTATATCTGGTTTAAATAGGGCATTTGGGAGATAAATGAGGTTTTGACAGCTGGGCTTTAACAAATGTAGTGGGGTTAGTGTAAATTTGGTGTTGATGCTTGTTCTGTGTCATTGCCAGGAACCATTACAACCTGCAAGATTTTATAACCTTTCGGCTGGCTGAATGCTCAAGATCAATTTACTCCACTATGATGTAGTAAACAGAAGTTAAAGCCCATGAAAGCAGAAGGTAACACTTTAGTTTAGGGTCCAATTCTCACTATTAACTAGTTGCTTATTAGTATGTATATTACTAGGATATTGGCTGTTTATTAGTACTTATAAAGCACATATTAATGCCTTATTCTACATGACCTTATTTTACATCCCTTAATCCTACCCAATACCTAAACATAACAAATACCTTACTAACTATTAGTAAGCAGAAATTAGGAATTTATTGAGGCAAAAGTTGTAGTTAATAGTTAGATAATAGTGAGAATTGGACCTTAATCTAAAGTGTGACTTATCAAAATTAGAGGTTTGTGAGCTTTTAGTATGTGTATGTTTCTTACTGACCCCAAACTTTACATATATTATATAAGTATGTATGCTCTAAGCTATATGCTAGTATCCAATTCTAAAAATAGTTATGTTTTGTCTCTTTAAATGTTATGTCCAGCTCAGTAAGAAGTACATCAACACAATAATTCGTCAAACCCTTTCATGGTGTTTTTAAACAGCAAAAAGCAGGAAATGAATTAGGCACAACAGTGCCATTTTGTGACAACAGTACATTTTACTTTTATTCCTTTGTGAGCATCTGAACATGCCTAAAAGGCATTTAATTATAAAGGTATTTATTTAGAAAACACTGTTGATGCTTAATTGTTCCTCTTTTTTATAGGTGAACCAGGACAATGTTGTCAAAGTGGGACACAAACAAGTGGTCAACATGATTCGTCACGGCGGCAACCACTTAATCATCAAAGTGGTGACGGTCAGTCGAAATCTAGACCCTGATGACACAGCTCGAAAGAAAGGTAAACGTCTTGATTTGTTTAGGGTTTTCCGACTAACTGGACCATAAAGGAACATGTTTAGTCATGCATATGAAAATTAAACTGACAAAACTCCTTTCATGTGATTTTAACCATTGCTTTTCCATAATGCTAATGTTAGTTATACTAATCACTGATTTTACTAACACTACTAATTTGTGTTTTTAAGTTCTTCTTTTGCATTCATTATTTAAAATGAGAATCGGGCAAACCTTGAATGCATGAGTTGTTGTTTTATACAGTGCCTCCCCATGGGGATGCTACAGCCCATGGCTAAGCATCTACTGTACCTGCTCTATTTTTTTTTTTTTTTTTTTTTTTTTTTTTTTGGTTTGTTGCTATAGCACCACCACCACCACGGAGGGCTCCCTCCACAGCCTTGTCCATGCGTTCAAAATCTATGACCTCAGAGCTAGAAGACCTAGGTAAGCCCAGTCTGGCCAAGCAAAAGCATCTCATTTAATGTCTAGTGTCTCTTAAAGGGATAGTTCACCCAAAAATTATCCCATGATTTACTCGCCCTCAAGCCATCCTAGGTTTATCTGACTATCTTCTTTCAGCTTTTCCAAGCTTTATAAAGGTAGTGAATGGGGGGCATGTTTTGAAGCCCCCAAAAAAGCATACATCCATCATAAAAATAATCCATTCGGCTCCAGGGGGTTAATAAAGGCCTTCTGAAGCGAAGCGATGGGTTTTGTAAGAGAAATATAATTTAAAACGTTATAAACTAAAATAACTAGCTTCCATCAGATAACTGTACACATACTGCGCTGGATGACTTGTGCCACAAGAGTAACTCTGATGCATTGTATGACGCAGGATGTAGGAGTAACGTAAGCTTAGACGCCTCATGTGATTTAAACAATTAGGGTTGTGCAATAAACTCAAGCTCCTCTTCTCTTATATGGAAATCCTCCGACATTTCTCTTGAAAATTTCTCGTTTTAGACTTCTACTTCGTGACCGGTGTTTTGTTTTGCTCTATCCTTTGCACTTGCGCGTTCGTCATTGCGTCATATGTCGGGTCAGAGGTCACTCTTCCACCGCAAATCGATGTTTATGGCAGACTGCAGGAAGCTAGTTATTATAGTTAATAAAGTTTTAAATATGGATATTTTTCTTACAAAAACCCATCGCATCGCTTCAGAAGGCCTTTATTAACCTCTTGGAGTCGTATGCATTATATTTATAATGGATAGATGCATTTATTTGGGGCTTCAAAACACGCCCCCCGTTCACTACCATTATAAAGCTTGGAAGAGCCAGGATATTTCTAAATATATCTTCAGTTGTGTTCGTCTGAAAGAAGATAGTCATACACACCTAGGATGGCTTGAGGGTGAGTAAATCATGGGATAATTTTAATTTTGGGGGGAACTATCCTTTAATACTTTTTAACAAGATAAGGGACCATTCACACAGGTCACATTGCATTTTATTGTGTTTTTGGTATCTCACGACATGAGAGCTGGGTTTTTTAAGACGACATGTTAAGTTAAAAGGTTCAGTTCCATTTTGTTCTGTTGCATCTAGCTGTTTTTAAACGCAAAAAAAGTCTTGTGTGAATGGCCTCTAAGAATGCGTTTTTAACCTGTGACACTTTTTGTTGTTCTACAGCCACCGTTCATTTTGAAATGAACTTTGATGTTGTTTTGTTTTCCTGCATGCTGACCTAAAAGTGGATAAAGGTATGATATGATCATTTACAAAATTATTTTGATGAATTGTATGTACAAATTGTACTGCTGTGCTTCCCTGGCATGCATGTGACTTTGTTATATGTATTTTTTTGAGACAAGAGATTTTTGATTATATGGACATTGTGTGTCTCGGTTTTTGTGTAGTCCCTACTAAAGAAAACAAAAGTATTACCTTCACATTCACTGTTAAAGCATGACGCATTTCACCTGAGCGGATCGTTGTTGGATTGTGAAGGATTTATTCTGGTGACCACAGCTAAATCTAGGGTTTAAAGGGTCATGCTGTCTTAATTATTATTAATTAAACAATGGCACAAAGGGTAAGCATTATTAAATGCGTATTAAATTCTTGTTTATATTGTGTAATCAGGAAATTAATTGTCTTTTTTGTCACTTTGTTATATTGGATACTAATCTACTTGTCTTGTGTAGTGTTGAAAAGTTAACTGCATGGATTTGTTGTTGCTTTCCGTCTAAAATGGCATTACATTATGCACAGGTCAATGCCATGTGGAGGAATACTGTGTATTCCAAACGTTGGTTCTCCGCGTCATGTTTTCTGGAAATTATCTCTGAATTTTAATACTTGAATAAAGCTGAATTGTTCTTTTATATTAAAGCCACTTTGAGGAAAAAGAAGGGTGAGTTTTCCCTAAGCACTCTTTAAATATTTGTCACCTCAGCTTAGCAACTGTAGTAATTATTTTTGATATGATTCAGTGAAAGAAATGTGCAAATGATTTGTATTCTCTCTCCAATAATCAAAATTTACCAGTTGAATGGAAGACTGCTTACTGTGAAAACAGACCAATGTGTTTACACTGCAAAATGCTCTATAAGCCTTTAGCTTCACTTATTGACCCCCTAGATCTTCAAAAGTGCAATGTAAGAATATTTTATTCAACAGCCTGCCTTTTATTATAAAAAGGATACGCTTGAGAAAACAAGAGCCATGAATTTCCCATGCCAAAACCTGGCTTCAGATACATGTCCTTGTTCCTACTGATATAATGGATCTTGCCTCAATTTCACTCCTCACAGAAAAGATAAAATCCTAAAGCTGGACATTTTAGGATAATTTCTCCCTTTAAAGAACTTTTAAAAGGACTTTTTAAAGAACTTTTTAACTATTATCATACGAGGGACCACTCCAGCTTTGAATCACTCTGAAACAAGACGTTGCCATGGAAATAATGCTGCATATGTTTAATATAGAAACATTCCACCTGCAAAATGTAATGCCATATTTTTAGTGTAAAGCTATCACCACTGTTAGTAATGATCAGGAGTATGATGACGTGTGACTGATGCACAGATATGATACAACATCTTTAGGCTGCTGAATGGACTCCTTTGTCTTCTTGAAGGAGATATTTTCTGAACCATTGTAAGCATTAGTTTTATGTTTACATAATATGGCTGGCTGCATAGTACTCCTGCTGTGTCCTTAAAACAGCCTTATACATATTGTGTTCATCAAAGAGAGTCATTTTAAATCCACATATAGGTATTATGAAGACCTTGTTTACAAAAAAAGAAAAACAAATGCATACTCTTTCTGCGGTCTTCTGTTATGAATATAAACTAGACAGATTCTTCTGAATGGACAGTTTTGGTAGTATTCTTCGCCTCAGGGTTATGATGGGATTTTAAATTTAAAGCCTGAGTGTATATATCCATATAATGCTGAATGAAGAGGTGTAACTGTGGCCCCCTTTAGTCCTGACATTAACATGCGTTTCAAGATCACATTCGTATGGTCAGCAATTGACCACGTAAATGGCACCCAAAACGTATTGTGATTGAATCACTGAAACTGTTCTGATGTGGTCAGGGACTTGACATTCTGACCACATTCAATTAAAGGTGTAAATGATGATGATGATAATACAATACAATAATAATACACTACAATAATTATCTGATGCAACTAAAACTGCAGTCATGCGCTCGGGTCACCTGTTTTAATTAACTAATCTGAAATCTTGCAAATTTTCACTCACATCTCCTGATTTTTAATCTTTTGTGGGAATGTTTCGAACGCAGGGAAACACAATACCTTAATTTTGTCTGTCAACATGACAGAAATCATTTTGAGATGTCATCACTCATTTTAAAGTTTGATAAATGATGCGAGGAAGTGTGATTGTAAAGAATAGTATAAAGTATAAATTAAATCTAGTTAAAGAATATCCAGATATGAAACATTTTAATGCCAGGTGTACAGGGGGTTTTGTGTGTGTGTGTGTGTGTGTGTGTGTGTGTGTGTGTGTGTGTGTGTGTGTGTGTGTGTGTGTGTGTGTGTGTGTGTGTGTGTGTGTGTGTGTGCAACTTACAAGATTCAGTCTTTATGACTTTTATGCTAGGAAATCAGACTCTGAATTTCCCTTTCCTCCATTTCTGTGTAGATGATCAGCTTTCAGATAATGAGGGTCTGAAGAAGAGGATTGTATTTCAAGTCACACTAAGTAATCATCCCATGCATGGGAGCTGTCAAAAAAAATGCTAGCATGTTGCGCAGTGGCCGTTGAAAGAAGTGCTAAGATTTTTCCAACGGAACCAGGAAGCGCTTGCACGGCTTTGACCTTGACCATTGTCATTGTACCTATTTCTGTCGCCTCTCTTGCTCGGTTCAGATCCTTGCTCTGAGGATCCTGTTAGAGGAAATTAGCAATATTTGATACTGAGTTTATTTTAAATGTAGCTTCCTGCTTTCTAATTTGAGATGCTGTTGTCTTACAGATAAAGTGGATGAGATCGTACCCCCCCAGAAACCTATGTGGGACAACTCAAGCGCAGATGTGAGGGTGGCAGCAGTCAAACCACGGCCAACTAGCAAGTGTTTTGCTGTCAGCCCTGAAATGAATGTAAGTGTGCCTTGTCTAATGTCCCCTAGAGTTCTGGACTCCCATGGTATTGTTGAGATTTAGCCTAACTGCAATAACCACTTTTCGCAAGTCTGATAAGACTGTTGCCCATGCATGCTATATATATTTTTGTGCTTAAATTAGATTGTAGTTATGCACAGGCTTGTGAGTATGCTTCACTGCTTAACATCATTTTTATTTCTTCATCTTGGTGTTTTTTTATGAAACCATTTCAACATATTATGTGAAGCCTAGTTCAAATGAATGCTCTGCAAAAATGCTGCATTCTGCTTGTCCTTATTATCTTGTCAGCCTTATTCTGTCTTTTGCAGTCTCTCTGCAATAGTCAGGATGCAGCAGTAGACTCGCCACAACAGCCAGGGAGTCCTAGAGGCCCCTTCTTGGGTGTACCAAAGGGAACCATACGGCGGCAAACATCTATAGGTGTGTAGTTGTTTCATTTTGTTTTGTTGCTGAAGTACATCTTTACACAGTCCTTTATTTTTACAAATTGCACAAAAAATCCTTCTCTCTCTTTCCTTGTAAATCTCTCATTGTAAAATTATACAAATATTTGGTTTACACTGGTGTGGACATTTTTCTTGTTTTATTCCTTTACAGGAGTAACTGAAGAAGAGAAGCAGTTCCTTACTCCTCCAATGTTGAAATTTACAAGAAGCCTTTCAATGCCTGACACATCAGAGGATATTCCACCCCCACCAGCCATCTCCCCTCCATCTCCACCTCATAATAATGCTCCCGTCCCAGCTGGTCGAGGATACGGCACCATCAGACCAGGCTTTACTTCACAGAGTCCTAATGCAAACAGCACAGCCCCAGACAGAGGTGAAGGTGCTGGGTGGAGAGATCAAGGCATGTATTACAGAGACAGTCCTGAGCAGTATGAATCCGAGGGGTACAATCACAGCCCAACAGCCCAACAAAGTCTTCATATGCGCCGTGCCCATATCCCAGAGAACCCTTACTCGGATGTGGGCAAGATGGGTCAAGCTGGACTGTTTGTGCCCAATAAACCTGCCAGAAGGAAGGGAATGCTTGTCAAACAATCCAATGTAGAAGACAGTCCTGAGAAAACCTGCTCCATTCCGATTCCTACAATAATAATCAAAGAGCCCTCCACCAGCAGTAGCGGTAAGAGCAGTCAAGGGAGTAGCATGGAAATTGAGACGACCACACCGGATCACCCAGGGCAACTGCGTCCTGAAGATGGCTTAAATTCAGGCAGTCCCTTTGCAGCTGCCATTGCCGGTGCAGTCAGAGACAGGGAGAAGAGGCTTGATGCTCATCGCAACTCCCCATCTTTTAAGTCCACAGATGCAGGTGATGAAGATGTGGCACCTACACCGGCTCCACGTCTCAGACACTCCAAGTCTATTGATGAGGGCATGTTTAGCAGTGACGAACGGCTGCGTAGGCTCATGGCACCTCCCTCATCGCTACTTAGCATCCCTAGAGGTGGAGGCAATGTGACAGACTTCAACAGCCCTGAGCCCACCATGGTAAGGGAACTGTTAAGCACTCGTACAGGACACAGCCCGATCAGTCTGCCTGCTCATAAGACCTACAGCTCAGGAAGTGGGAATTACGTTCACCCGGTAACAGGCAAACCACTAGACCCCAATTCACCATTAGCTTTAGCGTTAGCAGCCAGAGACCGAGCCATGAGAGAGCAATCACAGCCTCTTCCTCTAAAGAGTGACCCATCCAAACTGGATCTCAATAAACCGCTTTTCATCGACACCAAGCTTAGATCAAATGTGGAGGTTGGCTTCTCAAGTACCGCTACCATGGGCCGTCCCCGTGGGGGTCTGCGGAGGCAGATGACAGAGTCCAAATATGAGACAGAATCCAAGTATCAGCTCGATCTGGGCAAGCCTGAGAAGAGGCCTGAGGAGAAGAAGAACATGCTGATTGACATTGTAGACACTTCTCAGCAAAAGTCAGCTGGTCTGCTGATGGTACACACCACAGATGGGGCAAAATCGGAGGATAACAGCTTGTCAGAGGGCGACAGGGACGAGGCAGTGAGTCCCGACAACACCCCTGGGGAGCTTCGCGACCCCAACCAGCCAGCTCCCACCAACCCCCCAGCTCCCAAGGCGCTATCAGCTGCTCCACATGGCAAGACCATCATAACTGTTAGCTCAGTGGATGAGCCTGTCAAGTTGCCCTTCGGCATCCCTCCACCGCCCTTGGCCTCTGTCGACATCGATGAAGAGTTTGTGTTTGCTGAACCCCTCCCACCCCCACTAGAGTTTGCCAACAGTTTTGACATTCCTGAAGATCAGGCAGGGACTATAGCTGAACTGCTCAAACAGAAAGCGAATGGTACAAAAGGGCCTTCGCTTGCTCCCTACTATCCCCCATTAGGTGGTGGGAATTCCGAAATCAAAAGACCAACAGTCCTTACAAACTGCACACCTCCCAGCTTCCCTCCAGGGCCACTAGAGCCCTACGAACAAATCACTGACTCGGGCATCGAGGTAGACAGCCGGAGCAGCGGTGACCCCCAACTGGAGACCACCAGCACCATCTCTACTGTGTCCAGCATCTCCACCTTGTCTTCTGAAGGAGGTGAGACCCTGGACACATGCACCGTCTATGCAGATGGACAAGCCTTTCTGGTGGACAGGTCTCAGATCCTGTCCAAACCAAAACCCAAACCTGCCATCAAGAGCAATGCACTTTACAAGGATGCTTTGCCAGAGGAGAACGTGAGCTCTTTCAGAATGCCCTCCTCTGTCCCACCTCCGCCCCCTGGATCTATTCCACCAGAGCCCTTGAAAACCCCAACGCAACGAACCTCAAAGCTGTGGGGTGACCCTCCGGAGATGAAAGGCCCTCATGGTCCTGAAGCCAATTCAGTTCTGCTGCATATGAACAAGGATAAAGCACCAAAGTCAGGGGACGCGTTAGACTCTCCAACGGGATCCAGGACTCACTTCGGAACAAGGTATGCCCTCTTTCCTTCCTGTATCACAGGCTTACATTTAGGCTCTCAGATTAGTGTGTGTGCTCTGCTGGAGAACGAAAGAGTTGCCTAGCAACCCAATAATGAGAACGGCCTTGAGGACGAGATGAACAACGTCAGTGTGATGATGAACACAGACCGTACCACAGAAGGGGGAGGTATGTGTGTGTTGTTACAGCATGGCCCATTTGTTACTTTTCAGTTGTCACATCACCCAAACTGCTCCCTCAAGATATCTGTAGATTCTCTTACTCTCTTAAAAGCTTTTATTTTTCATTAAAAAAACAAACATTTAGGGTTATAAGGAGTTCCCATTTTCAGAAAACCTATTGAGCTGCCTTCCTGCCTGCTGCCAACATAGGCTGCTTTTTTATGGCTGCATCGTAACTGAAATGGAACCTCAAAAGTGTCTCATTTGGAATTTCGAATCTCAACTGATTTCAGTGCAGGTGATGCGAGAAGAACGCTGCAATACATTAATAAGCATATATATATATATATATATATATATATATATATATATATATATATACTTAGAACTTCCAAGTTTTGGGTAAAATTGTCTGCTTTTAAACATTAAACAATTTGATCAGTTCCTTTTAGTATTGTATGAAGAGTATTTTTAATCAATATTTCTCTGGTGTCGTCTGCCATCTTCAGTTTTTTTTTTTTTTTTTTTTTACTGATGATTCCTACAGAGAAAGCTCATTAGGTTTTGAAGCTTATGTGTCATTTATTTTGCAAAACATCAGCAATTGACTTGATGCGCGTATGGAAAGGTTGTGTACGCCGATGGCTGCTGCATTTCACAGGCAGTGATTTGGCGTTGACATGAAGTTCCAAGTCTCATTCATTATTGAATGATGTTGTTATTTACAGACCAGAGAACTGACCCTAAAATGCTCTTGTAGCCCAGGCAGAGCGCTATGTTTAGCACACACTGAGCAAAGATGTTTTGTTTTTTTTCACTATGAATAGAAATAGATCTTTTTAGTATGGAAGTTTAGCATGTTTGTTATTTGTATCATTGAGCTGAGGTATTTTTAATCTTAAGCTATGAGATGGACGTGTAACTTGCCGCTGTATATTGTTACTGATGTATTTTTTATTGCATCAATTTAGAGTAGTTCATGTACTCTTTACATGAGTCTATCTTTGGTTTTATTTGCTTTGCTACATCAGATGCAAATGTAAAAGTTCAAAACTTCAACAAATGTAGGCCAACTTACCTTGGGTATAAGAAGAAACCTTGGGCAAGGACATTGCATTGCTAAAGAGCATCACATTCACTGCCTCCTTAAAGCTAAATCAACCTACAGTACACACATACTTTAAATACACGTTGGTATTTAAATAAAGTCCAAGTCATATTTTGCTCAAAAAACAAACAAACTGCCAATCACTTTCAACACCTTAGCATCTTTGCAGGAATATAGTTTTACATTCTTCCTCAAGTCTCATATGTTTCAGTACATCTCAATACATATTCCTTTATATTCACCTTTATCCTTCTGTCTTCTTGCAGAAATCAGGATGGTGTATCCCTCATCTCAGGTACACAGCAGAACACCACCGTTACCTTCACTGCCCAGCCTGGCCCCAACGTGCCTGCCCCGTCACCGTGCCGACAGGCCGAGAGCCTGCCTCCCCACCACCACACCCCGAGCCCTATCATGTCCCCGCCGGACTCTGGTCTCAGCTGTGCCTCTTCCCTCCCAACCTCGGCCACTTCCCCCACCATGACGGATGTCTTTGGCCTGCCCACACCGCCCCTCAGCCTAGGCACGGGGCGTAGCCGCTCCCCTTCCCCACTCACCCTCATCCAGGCAGCGTCGAACAAGCCCTTCGCCACCAAACCTGTCCTCATGTGGAGCAAGCAGGACGTGGCTGACTGGCTTGAGAGCCTGAATCTGGGCGAGCACAGGGATGCCTTCATGGACAACGATATCGAGGGCAGCCACCTGCCCAACCTGCAAAAGGAGGATCTGATCGACTTGGGTGTGACTCGCGTGGGTCACAGAATGAACATCGAGCGGGCGCTGAAAGTCCTCTTGGACAGATGAGACTGGGCGAGACGTCCTCCACGCATCTTGTTCATAAGCTTCGTTTTCCCTCTTCCCTTATTTTGGTTCACTAATTTGAACACTTTGTTGTCCTATCATGCTTTTGGTGGATTTTAGGAACTGACACATCCTGAAGAAACTCAAGCATTCGAAATATCCGCGTAAGCACAAACGGTTCCCTGCGTTTCCGTTCCAAGAGCTCCGGCACCAGAGAGGACATTGAAGCCAACACACTGTATGGAAACTACAAACATGAGCTGACTATCCTTTGGCTTTTAAGGACTTTGGCCTCCTTTGAATGCACTGAAACCAGCAGAGCTGGGGATCCATTTTCTATATTTGCTAAGACAATTCTACAGAGAATATTTCTTCAGGAAAAAAGGGAACCTTTGTCTATGTATCAGCTGCCTATTAAATAAATATCTTGCTTTTTTTCCCTCCTAAACCTCTGACCAAGAGGTACATGAATCTCTGAGATGTGATCGGCGGGCATTTAGATGTCCCTCAGTTCATTTACTGACAGTCCTAGAAGGGCCGTGGTCACTTGAAAACAGAGTTCAAATCTCCCTACGTGCGAATAAACGTAACCGTAGCAAGCAGCAGGTCTCTCCACCATCTTGAATCTTCGAAGTCTTGTAATATGCTAACATTGGATGTTTGTCTGAATGATCAACAATTCTCTTTGGTCTTTCTGAATTGTGGTTTACTATTAGGTGTCTTCCATGCAGTAAGGAGGTCTACAGCATTCCCACCAACATTTTATTTGTACCTTCAATCGACTCTAGGGTGCGCTGTTGCTAGTCGGTATTAATTTCCAGTGGGTTTTTATTTGGAATAATGGATCTTCGCAGGATCTGTAAACTGAAATACCAAGGTTTAATTTCATGGGTGAATGGAACTGAACCAGATTAAAGTAGAATCTGACAATTATTTTTTTTGTCAAATTTGACAGCTTCGAGTCGAATGCTGACACAATCATTTTGAAAGGGCCAGTATGTTATGTCTTTATGAGGTGAATTCTTCAATCATTTATTTTTATGTATTTATTTTTCTTTTTTTTCCTTGAGTGTAATGAGAATTCGCTAAATCATTTGATTGTTGGGTGGTAAAAAGAAACGTCCTCAAAACTACAGGAAACCTCCTTAATCTATACATATCAATGTCGTCAATTGTAACTGATACAGGACTTCATATCGACAAATTTATTTTCATTTTTATTAAAATTAGATTTTTTTTTTTTTTTTTTTGTAGCTAAACCTACAACCATCTACAACAAACTTTAAGTGGGTTCACAAGGTGTAAATTCTCATTGTCCTGTTTAACCAAAACTTGTCCTTTTCATTTTATGTCCTGCAATCCTTTTGCTTTGCTCAACAATTGGGAGAAGTTATGATTTGTTTATTACGTTATTATTTTAAACATGTACCTGCAATGTGTGCCTATCCGTGTTACAATTTGACACACCACAACATCTCTAGATCATCTAAAGGTTTAGTTGTGATTTTCCCGTTGTTAGAGACAAGTTTCTCAGAGATGCATCAATTTTATCGGACTTTAAACGCCATAAAACCCCACAGGTATGGAATGAGAATGGAGATAATACTCATATTTGTGATTAATAACATCACAGAGACACGAAAGGACAGCCAGCATTACACATTTCACCTTCAGTATTAAGTTCAAAGCACTGTGGGTAACGACAGAACTGAGGGAAAGGCGACAGATTTTGAGAATGGCTGTGAATTAAGTTATGATGACCGTTTAAAGTATGCAGTGAAGAGATTCAGAAATAAATTATATATATGTTTGCTTATCTCTCGACCTTAGAGGAGTTAGAGTTATCATCTCTACAGTATATATCTTATTTTAGGAAACAGCACAGTATTTTAAAGATTTATAGAAATATTTATGAAATTTTTATGACATTTAACTCTGATATGTGGTGTGCCAAAAATCTATGTGGTATCAGTTAAGAAGCAATACACAAATTTAAAGAACACTGTTTGGTCTTTTTTTGCCAGTATTCCACAGTACAGTATATAATATTATGAAATGAAATTTACATATACATAGGTCTCAGTGAATTAGAAGATATGAAAAATAACGAGATAATGGCTGTCACCTGCTTCTTTTAGACTATGTAATTAAAGAAAGAAGTTAAAATGTAGATTTGTGTGGTGTGTATACTTGACGAAAAACAAAACGAGCACATATTTAGGCTACTTACGGATGCGGTCACATTTACTGTTACTCCGCGAAATTTCGCCGGCGAAATTTCAATATAAATCCGCGCGTAATGGCGCAAAAGTTTTCGTTCCTGTTCGAGTTGGTCACGCGCATTCGCCGTGTTTACCAACACAACGCTTCACACATCGCTACGGATGGACTTTTTTGCCCACGAAATTTCGTTGAAATATCGCTAATGTGACCGCACCTTCACACCTTACGATATCTGAAAACAGACACTTTATATTTCTGGCAGAAATGACAGTGGCAGCACAGAATCCGATAATGAAAACGCATTTTATATGAAGACACGCAGGAAGTCCTGTCTAATTAGAGCTGGGCTACGAGTTGTTTCTTCATATTTGTCTCACACACTTCTTGTGAGGAATGCATTCACTTGATCTATGTTGCTGTAATTTTGTGCTAAACTAGAATTCATGATTAAAATCAAAGAGAGAAGTTTTTTGTGACTGCACTTTCCTCGCAATCCCTCGATACTTGTGTATTTGAAACAACCAAAATTTACGGGACGAATAAATATGATTGCACAATCTGTTGTCAATCTGTCTCACGTAGCCATGTGTTTTGTTTACATAGTTTGTCTCGGGGAGGCTTTATGTAATTTTGTTACATCCATTTCAGGGCTTGTTTTGCTTGAAATAAAATGTTCCCATTATCAGCATGCTGTTCTATGCTTTGTCATGACCATACACGCTGTCTTTTCATGTTTCAGTCATGAACAGAATGGCCTCTTCATATATTTTCACACAAACCCTGCCCTCTGGTGTTCATAGTGTTTTTTTTTTCTTCACATTTGCAACTTATGGAATGAAACGACACAATGTTTTAATGTGTTTATTATTCATAGAGTTCTCCATCATAACAGGTTTCATGCAAAGAAACAAATAACAACTGAAAAAATATATTTCCCCAAAAGTGTGATCCAAAAAGCAGTATTTTAGCAGTTTAGTTAATGGTGAGCACATCGCTTTGAATTTCATGGCTGAGCTGTGTCTGCAGATCACTCAGTTTCTTCTTAAGCACAGCAAAAGCTGACATGACGATGGTCTCCGGCCGAAGTGAACCACAGGACTCCACGTTGTAATAGAACCTAGTTGACAAATTTTTTTTTGTTAATTTGTGTTGTCATGCTTTTTTTTTTTATTATTAACTCTATTATTACGCATATACAATGTCAATTAAATTGTAAATAACGAAGAGATGATTTTGAATAAAAACTAATTATTTGTATATTATGAGGAATTTCTTAAATGTGTTGCCTTTATATTTATTTATATAAATATAAAATCACAAAATTGAGGCAACAAACACATTTAAACAATTCCTCATAATATAAAACAGAATACTGCAGTTATTTAGTCTTTGTTTATTATTAAATTGTCAACATTTTGAATTTAACACACTTTTAAAATATGTGCAACAGAGGGACAATAATTCCCAAGTAAATATCCTTATGCAAGATAAGAGTTTAAACCCCCTTACCTTTCTGGCTTGCCATTAGGATCATATAGAGCTTGAACTCCATCCTCTTCAATTTCTGAATATTCACTTTTAGGCCTGACAATCGAGGAAAGGTACAGAATTATACATGACATCTTAAAAAAAAAAAAAAAAAAAAAGGAGAAACAATTATAATATTATATATATATATATATATATATATATATATATATATATATATATATATATATATATATATATATTTTTTTTTTTTTTTTTTTTATATATAATTAACAAATAATTTATTAATTAAAAAAATGCAAAAACTGGTAGATATTCTCAGTTTGTTCATTTATGTACCTGATGGCACATTTAAAAATGTACGTGTCATCAGGTATATATTTTATATATATATATATATATATATATATATATATATATACACAGTACTGTGCAAAAGTCTTAGGCACATCAGTATTTTCACCCCCAAAAAATGGTTTTAAGCCACTTATTTATATCTTTTGCTGTAGTGTGTCAGTAGGAAATATCAGTTTACATTTCTATACATTAATTTTGCCATTAATTTTAATAATCCAGTGAGATTTTTGTATTTTACAAGGAGTCTGACAACAGCCGGTGCTCCACACAGTGATCTGATCTCACCATCATCGAATCCGTCTGTGATTACATGAAGAAACAGATGAAACTGAGACAGACTAAATCCAGAAGAACTGTGGCCGTGTCTCCAAGACGCTTGAAGAAACCTTCCTGCAAAGCTGAAAAATTAAGCGCAAGTGTACCTGGACAAAAGCTGTTTTAAACGCAAAGGGTGGTCACACCAAATATTGATTTGATTTAGTTAATAGAAGTTCATTGATAAATAAAATCTATTTTTGAAAGCATCCTCACTTTACAGCATTTTTACACAAGTACCTAAAACTTCTCACTGTACTATAGATTTGCAGGTCGGTTTCTTCAAGCGTCTTGGAGACACGGCCACAGTTTTAGTTTGTCTCAGTTTCATCTGTTACTTCATGTAATCACAGACAGATTTGAAGATGGGGAGATCAAATTATTACAATTAATGGCAAAATGAATGTTTGAAAATGTAAACTGTTATTTCCTACTGACAGCAAAAGATATAAATAACTGGCTTAAAACCTTTTTGGGGGGTGAAAATACTGACGTGCCTAAAACTTTTGCACAGTACTGTATATATATATATATATATATATATATATATATAAAATCTACCAATAATACTGATAAGATAATACTACTACTAATAATAACAATATAAAACATGCTAAGGTCTGATGAACTGCTGAGTTAATGAATATTAATCATGTTGTCTGCATTCACTAGAACTGATTTGCTGAAATATGAACGATAATAGGTGAGTGTTTACGCATTAGTTCCGGCCACCACCAAAGAAACCGGCAGTGGAATAATTCCAAACGAACTCCGTTTTGACTGGAAAACACATAAAAGAATATCAATTACATGTAGCGTGTCAATTCTACGTGGTATGTATGACTCTCTCGCTCTCTCTCTTTTTGCGTGTGTGAGAGAAACACAGAGCTCTCTCAGCTAAGTGATGGCGAGTCGGGCACCTTCACACTACAGTTTACTGTGCGTCAAATACGCCGCACATCCATTGAGATGAATTTCAATAATTCGCTTTAAAGAAAGAGAGCAAAACTCTCTTAAGTGCTGCGTGTTCAAGACAAATTAAAATATATCTGTGCTTAACTTATACTTAGCCTCTAACTCAAACACTGCCGAGTGAAATCTAACAATTTATTAGCCAATGGCATTATTTAGTTGCCTCGAATGAAAATTTAGTCGCATATGTGAGTGATTTAAGAAGGGTTGCATAAGAACCATACCATTCCTGTGGAAGCGGGTACACCGTGTGTCTCAGCGCATTGTCTGGGTCATACTCAAACGCCACCCCTGCAGTGGGATTCCATTTGGCGTGTTCCTTGCCAAAACCCTTTTTAGCGTATGCTCTGAGCCGCAGCTCCTGACCCTTCCGCAGCTTCACCAACAGGATGTCTGTGGAAAAACCCCAAATGATGAACGCAAATACATCTGAGTGCTTATACAGAAAATTAGAAAGAGGAATTTGACCCACCATCCTGTTCTACGTAGTCATTGGGATCGTTGTCTCGACTTCTGGATGTTACCTGAAGAACAAGACACAGCGCATCAGAAAACACACAGTGTCTGCATCCGAGTTTGTGAGGAGAATCTATACGTACAGGGATGACTCGGGGGTTATTGGACAGGAGATCTCGTGAGGTCACGTGTCGAGTCTGATCTTCTGTACATCGCACGTCAAGCGTGAGCTCAACCGAACACTCCGGACAGAAATCATCACATGTGCAGTCCTGATGGGAAACCGAAGACAGCAAAACGTTACGTTCCACTTCTCCACAATTGAAGTGATGATTCATATTCATGCAGATGCGTTTAATATACTTACTCGTGAGTACTGCATCTTGTCAACAATGTCATCACTTGTGAGTGGAATTAACCCTATAAAAGATGAGCATGATAACTTGACAGATCATACTTGGCATTATAAGACCAATGAAAGATTTGGAGAGATTTTAAATATACGCACCCACTCTGTGTGCGATAAACTCATCATGGAGCACAGAGGAGTTGGCATCGATCTGAACCCAATCGATAGCTGGCAAACAAGCACATTACATCAGATTAACAGATTTAAAAGACAAAGTGCATAATTAAATCAAGTAAACACATTATTACATCAACTTATTTGTATAAAAACTATCCAGAAGGGCTGGAAATAAAAAAATCTAGAAGACTGAGATGGTTTGATCCTTACCGATGGTTGGAACTTCTGACATGAACACACGACGAATCGAGTTCGCCACTCTGAATAAGAAAAACAAAAATACAGCAATATTTTAAAAAAATGACTTCCTATGAATATTGTAAAAAAACAGGACCTGAAACTGTCCCTTTTTTTTCCAGTTGAATTTTTAAGGTGTCTGTTTTAATAATGATGATTTGTGTGTTTATGTTGATTGTTGTACTATATGTATTGATTTGTATTGTGTGAGCCTTATATCCTAAGACAAATTTCTAACATTGGTGATAGACAAAGTTTTTCTGAACTGTGAAAAGGTACTTAAATGGTTTGTTCACCCAAAAATGAAAATTCTGTCATTTCATCACCCTCATGTCGTACCACACCTGTAAGACCTTTGTTCATCTTCAGAACACAAATTAAGATAATTTTTATAAAATCTGATGGCTCAGTGAGACCTGCATAGCCAGCAACACTTTCAGATTCCCAGAAATCTACTAAAGTTATATTTAAAACAGTTCATGTGACTACAGTGGTTCAACCTTAATGTTATGAAGTGACGAGAATACTTTTTGTGCGCCAAAAAAAACAAAATAACTACTTTATTCAACAATATCTAGTGATGGACGATTTCAAAACACTGCTTCATGAAGCTTCGAAGCTTTACGAATCTTTTGTTTCGAATCAGTGGTTCGGAGCGTGTATCAAAAGTCACGCCCCCCAGTGGTGAACCATTGAAATTTCAAAACATTTCAATACACTTATGACATAACGAAGCCTCATTTACTGAATTCACGTGACTTTGGCAGTTTGATTCACGCTCTGAACCACTGATTCGAAGCAAAAGATTCGTAAAGCTTCGAAGCTTCACGAAGCAGTGTTTTGAAATCGCCCATCACTAGATAGTAGTTATTTTGGGGTTTTTTTGGCGCACAAAGAGTATTCTTGTCGCTTCATAACATTAAGACAGTTCATGTGACTACAGTGGTTCAACAATAAGTCTTACAGGTGTGGAACGACATGAGGGTGAGTAATTAATGACAGAATTTTCATTTTTGGGTGAACTAACCCTTTAACCTACATAAAATGTTGATAATTAGCCTCAGCAGGTCAAACTAAACACAGTTTAAACCTTGTTTTTAGTGATGTTGTAATTTTCTAGCATTAAACATGACAATTAAAAAAAAAAAAAACTATTGTACTTAATAAAAATTTTAAATAAAAAGTTAAAAATAACTAAAAATAAAATATTTTATCTTTATGGTTTTGTCATTATATATATATACACACACACACAGTAAAAAGTACTGTAGCGGTACCATGGTAAAGTGATGGAATCAGTAATATCATGATACTTGGTAAGGTTCTTGCCAGACGCATGTACCATAGCTTTTACATGTTGCTCCGCGGCATTTAAAAATATCATATTTTTGTTAGTGATAAACATATATTTCAATGTCATTAATACAACACACTTGATTAAAAAGCTAAATGATCAAATCACTCACGCGAGATCCGTGTTCTCGATCACAAACTTCACATTCTCGTCCGTCAGCTCCGTGATTTTCACTGTGGGCTGGTTGGCATACGGCATAGTGAAATTAAGCTCAAGATTAGGACGATAATAAATAAATGAACTGTATGTGCGGTCTGCTGTTCATTCACTCCAGCCTCCAGCGCCTCTTCTGCACAATAACAAACGGCAGCGGCACATTGGTCACTGGCCGCCTTCGCTCTGTTAGCATCCGGATCACTGTAGTACCATTTCCGGTTAGACACACTAATCGACATGCGTCAACCTAGAATAAAAGTCTTTTTGTGGACTTGGAACAAAATACATTGTTTTTCCGCGAACTAATTAAGTATTACCTCAAAATATCATAATATTTATTAATTTTACAATATTTTTGTATCAAAAATAACAGATTGAGACACTTCAGTAAATAGGATACCCTTTATTTCTTTTAATGAGGGACTCTCCAGTGAGAGACACAAACCGTATGAACATAGTGCTCTCAAATACAATTTACAGTGATATTTTTTCTTTTTACAAATGCAGAGAACGTGACAGCAGACTGCAGTGCCTGAAAGAAATCTGGTTCCTCACTGGGCCCGGGTTAAGATAGAGACAGAGGAATTAAATATGGCACAGCTGACCCATTTAAAAGTGCTAAGGGTGTGATTATCGACCCTGTATCGTAACACAAACACTTTCATTGTTGGTTTAGAGCGGGCGAGTGAGCTGTCATACGTTTATGCTGCACGGTCGAGGGGTCAGAGAGTAGAAAACAAGACAAAACAAAGGCAGGAGCATCAGAAGAAATTCATCGTCTCTGGTTCATCCCTGTTAGGTTCTTCAGCTGTAGGAGAGAAGGGAAGTGTCAGTGATTCTGTAATGTTCTAGCATTAAACATTTAATAATATTATTAAATAATATTTTTAAAATTTAATTTTGAGTATAAAATAAATATTTACCTAATTAAAATTCAAAGTATTCATTAATTTTTAATAATTATTAATTTATTATACTAATATGCATTTTATACTATATTAATATGTATAAATTCATAATTTTTAACATTTACTATTATTAATTAAAAATGTATAATTAATATAAACATTAAATAATAAAAAAAATACAGTATTTCAGAGAATTGTATATTAAATTTTTGTGTTTGGTAGACTTACATGATACCGTTTTTAACTAAAAACGGTCTATAGACGCATAGTGTAAACATACCCTAAAACGTGCAAACGTTTATTTTTCATTTAAAGGGTTAGTTCATGCAAAAATGAAAATAATGTAATTTATTACTCACCCTCATGTCATTCCACACCCGTAAGAACTTCATTCATCTTCAGAACACAAATTAAGATATTTTTGATTAAATCCGATGGCTCAGTGAGGCTTCCATTGAGAGCAAAGCCACTGAAACTCTCAAGATCCATAAAGGTACTAAAGACATATTTAAATCAGTTTATATGACTTCAGTGGTTCTATCTTAAAGCGGAACTCAATACAATTTGCGAAGCTCCCCCTACAGGTTCCTTCAGTGAATCACACTGTCGTAAATACTCCAAGCGCAGCTCTGGACTACAACGACTACAACGCTCACCAGCGCAGTAGTTTTGCAAATACAGTACAAGAAATCTCGATGGCGGTGGGTAATTTTTGAAATTGTCTCATAAAGTCATAATATATACATTGTTTTTGACAAAAAAACTTTTTGTGCGCCAAAAAAACAAAATAACAACTTTTGAACAATATATATGGGCCGATTTCAAAACAATGTTTCAGAACTTTACGAATCAAATCAGTGGATCGGAGCGGCAAAGTCACGTGATTTCAGCAGTTTAGCCGTTTGATAGGAGATCCGAATCACTGATTCGAAACAAAAGATTCATAATGCTCAGAAGCTTCATGAAGCAGTGTTTTGAATTCAGCCCATATAGATATTGTTGAAAAGTCGTTATTTTGTTTGTTTTTTTTGGCACACAAAAAGTATTCTTATCGCTTTATAATATTAAGATAGAACCACTGATGTCACATGAACGGTTTTAAATATGTTTTAGTACCTTTATGTTTCTTGAGAGTTTCAATGGCTTTGCTCTCAATGGAAGCCTCACTGAGCCATCGGATTTCATCAACAATATCTTAATTTGTGTTCTGAAGATGAACGAAGGTCTTACAGGTGTAGAACGACATGATGGTGAGTAATTAATGGCATTATTTTCATTTTTGGGTGAACTAACCCTTTAATCACTGAAATACAGACCAATCTTAATAGGAGGCTTGGTATTAAGGCTAATATATTTCTATATGAAAATTTTCTATATGAACATTTTAGCATGGTTTGATTACCGTAATTGCTGCTCCCATGAGTCCCTGAACCATGGCTTCTCCTGTGGCTTGCACCTAAGCCAAACAAAAATTACCCAGTATATTAGTAATAATATTTGTTGATCACATTTTGGGAGCGAAATAGCACAAAAATGGCATTTATTTCATTAGTTATGAAAAGCAAGACCACATTAACCTGTTTTGCCGTGTTCGCCATGTTAACTACGTCCTTTATGCGATTGTCGAGGAAGGCCCATGTCTCTTCAAAGTCAGGAGACGAGTCCTGCACCATCACCAGCTCTGTGGTGTTATAGATCCCTGTCAGTGCCGCCCGCCGTGTGTACCAGTTCACCTAAGACGTGCACGGAAGAAATACAGGTGGATGAGCGGAACAAAGCTAGGAGGAAGGTAGCGAGTGAGATCAGAGAAGCCACTCACGTCTGTCGAGCGATCGCCTGCGTAGTACCAGATGTCGTCCACCATCGTGGACAGGTGCTTCAGGCTGTCGGGGATGTTGTGTGGCAGTAGCAGGATGCTCATGGCCTGTAAAGGCAGAAGAGACACAAACAGAATTACTTCCAGAATTTCTTATAAATCATTGCTTATTAAAGATTAAACATTTGAAGTTTAAGTTTCGAGAGAGGAGTCTGCATGAGGCAGTGAATACCTGAGGCCACGTGTCAATATAAGGAGTCAACATCCGCAGTCTCATTTCCACTGCGTCTCTCAGAAACTCTGCCGTTTTCTTTGATCTAACATAAAAAATAAAATAAAAAATACATGTAGATTTTAATTACAGCAACTAAACAATTATTTGTATTATTTATCCACAATATAATAATATATTATAATAAGCATTCAAGCATGATTAATCCCTGTAATTTCAATAACAACAACAACTGAACTCAGTTTGAATTAGTGATATTATAATTTACCCAAAATAATCATAAATAAAAAAATGTCCACAATAATATAATGTAATATGTAACAAATTTTTTACATAAAATCTTATGTAAAGCATTAATAATCTTAAAATTGATATCATTTACCCAAAATAAACATAAATAAAGCAGATATTATCATCCACAGTAATATATGTAGATATAATATGTACAACTGTACATAAAAACCTAAATCCACAACAATATAATGTAATGTAAAATGTATAATTTTTACATAAAAACTTCTATATAAAGGCATATCTAAAAAATTCAATATAAAAAAATCAGCAGTGGAGATTTGAGTCACTTTAGAGTCATTGGCGAGTAGTAACAGGGCACGATTAAATCCATGTCTCTCATCCATTAAAAAAATCCATTTAAAAAAACCCTATATGTGACCCTGGACCACAAAACCAGTCATAAGGGTCAATTTTTTTAAATTGAGATTTATAAATCATCTGAAAGCTGAATAAATAATCTTTCCATTGATGTCTGGTTTGTTAAGATAGGAAAATATTTGGCCGAGATACAACTATTTGACAATCTGATATCTGAGGGTGCAAAAAAATCAAAATATTGAGAAAATCACCATTAAAGTTGTCCAAATGAAGTCCTTAGCAATGCATTTCCACTCACAAAAACACATTTTTGATATATTTATGGTAGGAAGTTTACAAAATATCTTCATGGAAGATACTTAATATTCTAATGATTTTTGGCATAAAAGAAAAATCGAAAATTTTGACCCCATGTTGGCTATTGCTACAAATATACCCATGCAATTTATGACTGGTTTTGTGATCCAGGGTCACATATAAAATGCTGTTTTTAGGGGTGGTACCACCTTAATTTTGTTTCTCAAGTATACTAGCATTTTAAATAATTAATAATATTAAACTCACTCTGCCTGGCCAAGCTGGACCTGGTTATGTTGCTCTGCCATTGTCTCGGCAAGTTGAGCGTTACACTGCGCGACGAAATGCAGGACCAAGTCTCCGGCTCCATTGTTGAACATCCCAGTGGAAGCTGATGACAGGCCAAGAGTCTGAATCACAAAGCATATCATTACCATTATATTGTCTAATAACATTTACATTCAATAGGTTTTCTTTTGCTCTAAGAACCGAACCTCTGCTCCAGCTGCGATGGCCTCCACAGTCCAGCCGTGCTGCGGAACAAACTCCAAAGACGCGGTCAGGATGCGAGCTTGAAGCTGCTCTTCCGTCTCATAGTCTTCACCATGTTCTCCACTCTGATCTTGAAAACTGAGAGGCCAAATGGACTAGGTTAGATTAAATTATCCATGCATTCAATTCTTATATTTCATCAGGTCTGGAGGATTGGGGCTTTAACCTGGTGTTTGGCTGGCCATCTTCTGAAGATTCTGCCTGTGCTGAAGAAGATGAGCCCTCTCCAGCTGTGTGGACTTCATGGTAGGATGGAGGTGGTACAGATGTGTCACTTTTAGAGTCATTGGCCAGTCGTAACAGGATGGCACGATGGAAGCCACGTCTCACATTGCTGCACTGGGGACTGACAGTGCCTTGAAATGCAACTGTAATAGTGCATAACATAACATAATTACCATGCAACAAAACACTCCATAATTAGATCATAAAACATGCTCTATAGTAATAAAAGCATTGCAATGCAACAATAAAAAAAAGTTTGCACTGTTGAGCCTTCATTTTTTTCCTTATTATACAATGGATCAGATTCATAGGTGTTAAAGAGAAAAAAAAGTCTCAGACAAGGTAATATTTTAGCATGCTACTTTGCAAAGCATTTACTTTTGAAAAACATTAGGAAAAGCTGATCTTTATGTAATGCAATTGCACACATTTCAGTTAATGTTCACCATTATTTCAATAGGCATTTGCCACACAACCTTCAAAAGTTATGGATTGTCATATGCACTTTTTGTTTGAACGCGCAATCCTGTCCTTCATGGTCACCTTAGTCGCTCAGCTGACTTACATTTGCCTTACTTGGAAGCAAGCAGAACTATTTTCATGATACACCCTAGGCAGCTGTCACGAGTGACTACTGTCCACCTTTTAAACAATAAAGATTGTGGACTAGCATACGCTAATGCCCGAAGCCCTCTCACTTTACCCCGCTTACCGCTGCCCAGACCCCGCAAGGCCCTTCCAGCTCTCAGTCCTCTAATCAGCGCCGCCATGTCCAACCACAGCGAAGCGGACTAGCATTGCAATTCACATAACAGCAAATGCTGTTGCTAAAATCACTTTTCCTCTAGGGGCGCTTGGTGGCCCAAATAGGACAATTCGCCGTTGAGCCGCATTCAAATCTTAGTACATTTATGTCGCACTATCGGTATTTGCATAATATGAAGCACATCAAATTAAAAATCTATTTATTTAAATGTATTAGAATATGATATAAAAATATCTATCCGCCTCAGTAGTTTTTGTAAATGTTTAACAAAAAAACGCCTTGTTAGGTACCCTCAAACGACAATGATTGGCCCACTGTAGTCAGCGCGGAGAAAAGCAACACATATCACGTGACAACTGGGCGATAATTAATACCTTAATAATGACACTTCGGAATTGTATTATCCATTAAATTGATAACGTACAGTATAGAGTTCAGATATGAAAACCCTTTTTAATATACATTGTACTAACCATTCAGAGAAAGTTTATGGATCGCCGCTCTACCCGTTTATTCTAACACCAGATGTCATCATCCCAGCGCGACGCCTACGTAGAACAACCTGCGACGAACATCGTGACCGGTGTTGGAAAACATTTTTGACACGATAAACTGGTTGGACAGGTGATATATTTATTTTTCAGAAATACTTGTCTTTGTGAACATTCTGTTGTGTGGATGGGTTTTCTATAATTTGGTTAAACTGGATGGTACGTTAAAGCCCTGTCGTTACACTGACAAGGTGATCTCTCTGTCTCTGAAGCACAATGTGTTTACGTTGTTGTTACTGCATCGTCATGATTATGCAGCAGATCTTATTGTAAATAATCGTTTGTAATGGTTTGTGTCGTCCAGTATCGGACAAGGAGATAAGACTTAAAACATCAATTTGAGCCTTCTGATTATGAGCCAGGAACACTGCATTTTATTATACATATATATATATATCCCAGGCCCAGCTAACAATTTTTGGTTCCCAGAACGTTAGTTTGTAAGGTTTGTTTTTGGTTAGCCAGATAAGTTTTCTTAACGGAAATAGAACGTTAGTTTTTGGTTTGTAGAACGTTATTCTAACGTACCCTTAACGTTATTTTAACATTCTTCTAACGTTCCCCTGACGTTATTCTATCGTTATTTTAACATTCTTCTGTTGTTTTCCTAACGTTATTTTAGCGTTATTCTATCATTATTCTAATATTATTCTATCATTATTCTAACGTAATTTTAAGGTTCCCCTAACATTATTTGTACGTTCTCCTAACATTATTTTAACATTACTCTAACGTTATTTTAACATTCTTCTAACATTCCCCAACGTTATTTTAACATTCTTCTAACATTCCTCTAACATTATTCTAACGTTCCCCTAACATTATTTGAATGTTCTCCTGACATTATTTTAACATTCTTCTAACATTCCCCTAACGTTATATTAGCGTTCCTTTAACATTATTTTAACATTCTCCTAACATTATTTGAATGTTCTCCTAACATTATTTTAACATTCTTCTAACATTCCCCTAACGTTATTTTAACGTTCCTTTAACGTTATTTTAACATTCTTCTAACATTATTCTAACGTTATATTAACGTTCCTTTAACATTATTTTAACATTCTCCTAACATTATTTTAACGTTACCCTAACATTATTTTAACATTCTTCTAACATTCCCCTAACGTTATTTTAACGTTCCTTAAACATTATTTTAACATTCTTCTAACATTATTCTAACGTTATATTAACATTCCTTTAACATTATTTTAACATTCTCCTAACATTATTTTAAC